>NC_084739.1:39416343-39593843 GCF_033978785.1 Entelurus aequoreus
TGTTTTTTTTTCAATAAAATACTGGAAAGGATAGAAATGTAGTTTGTCTCTTTTATCCGATTATTAATCAAAGTAATAATCGACAGATTAATCGATTATCAAATTAGTTGTTAGTTGCAGCCCTAATCTATCTGTCTATCTATCTATCTATCTATCTATCTATCTATCTATCTGATCGATCGGTCGGTCGGTAGGTAGGTAGGTAGGTAGGTAGGTAGGTTCTGGTCCGCCGCGAGTGACTGCTCGCTGACTGCTTGCTGTTGCGAAAAAGCTAAGTATCGTTCTATCTGTGTGCTTTTAATTGTTTTGCAGCTTTCTTTACTACTTCCCAAACATATTTAGTAGTCCTATTTAACTTGCAAATCACTCGATCTCTGTCTAACCACCCCTCCCACAGCTAGCTAGCTGCTAAGCTAACGAAGCTAGCGTGGAGAAAGGTGGCGCCGGTCGTCGGTCGGAAGGAATCTACTCCCACACACCGTGACCACTTCCCGGAAGACAGCAGGAACTTCAATCGGTGACAGAAAATACCGTGAGTATGGCTTCCTGCGCGTCGTGCACCTTACTCATGGATAGGCTGGCTATGCTAGAGGGCCGTGTCCGCTAGTTAGAGCAGAGTAATCTCGTAACTTTAGATGTTGCGGACACATCTGCTAGCGTTAGCTGTAGCGAGCTAACTAGCCCAGTTTATAGTAGTCCTAAGCGACCTATAAGCTACGGTGTACCGGTTGAGACGCATAATAGATTTAACCCTTTAGCTAGTCCTACACCCGTCTACCGGGCACCACACCTTAGTCATAAGAGACTCCATCATCCGAAACATAAAGCTTAGCAAACCAGCCACAATTAAGTGTATTCCCGGGGCCAGAGCACCTGACGTTGAAGCTAATCTTAGGGAGCTAACTCGCAACAGGCCTAGTAAACACGTACGACAGGCTAATCACACCACTAGTTATGCGAATATAGTTGTACACGTTGGCTCCAATGACACTAGGATGAGACAGTCAGAGACTACAAAGAGAAACATAGCCAGGACTTGTGATCTCGCTAGAAAGATGTCCAAGCATCGAGTAATTGTCTCTGGCCCCTGCCTGCGAGAGGCAATGATTAGAGATATAGCAGATTAGTCTCGCTTAACAAGTGGCTGCCTGTTTCTGTAGACAACAGGGACTAACGTTTATTGATAATTGGCGCTCTTTCAGGGGCAAACCTAGCTTGCTGATGAGAGACGGCCTTCACCCTATACTCCCTATATTTCAAGACTCATGGTAATTTAAAAAATGCACTACACGTCGCATTGGCGGATCCAGTTTTGATGGTGAAGGTTTAAAAAAAATAGTTTGAAGACATCCGGCGGGCCGCATACAGCGCTAATTTGCTTATGTCTGCTCTAAGAGGTCTGACTAGGTCAACACGTTTGTCAGATAGATGTTCGGGGATTGTTCTGAATCAATCTTTGTAGGCTTTTTTTTTTTTTTTTTTTACACAGAGGTAGTGTCCCCTTCAGGGTGTCTATTCAAACTTTGTTACTTTTTAACATAATGATCTTCCCCATGTTCTCCTGCAGACCTCACAAAAAATATGCAATAGAACTGTCGTTCTCAACATGTGCTTCAGCTTTCGACCAAACCACCTACCCAGTTATTACAAGCTGGTCGGAACATAAACAATACATACATAATGTTTGTCAAGAACCGCTAAGCATTCAAGGATTGCTGGCTATAACATACCTAAAAAGATGCATATTATTAAAATAATAGGTGGAAAATTGTGCATCTAACAAATGATGAAGATCTGCAGCAGCAGTCAAAGGATCTTTATGGATTTAAGGCTTGGGTGTGGACTATTTACTTTAACTGCACCAATGCCAAAGCAGCAGGACCTTATTTGTCGGATTTTTAACTATCCTAATCTATACAAAACAGGCCTTTATTTTGACTTTGAGGACTCATTGAAATTTTAATTTTAGGAACACATTTTTTTAAATGAATCCATCATTACAGCCCTATATTTAACCTAACCTATCAGTTCAAAAAAATGCTGGCAGAAGCTATTTCCATGTTCTGTGTATTTATTCTGAGTACGGTATATATATTACATTATAGCTGTATTCTGATGCCCATTCATAAAGATAGAAACAGGGCCTGCTATCTACATTGACAGTAGGTAAGACAAAGATTGTGAAAGTGCCAAAAAAAGGTCTGGCAGGACTGAATCGTGTTCTTTAAGTGAAAAACTGCATTGCAGAGGTAACCTGACTGCCTGAGGTAGGCTCAGATAAGAGCCTGTGGAGTCTTATGTTTGTCAGCGATAGAGGCTGAGTGCACGACCGTCTAAAGGCAAGAGAACATGATGTACATCCGTCTGCTATCACCTCCTCAAACATGACCAGGGTCATTGCTTCCAGCAATACGCTTGCTAAATGGTGCCTTTACAAGACAATGTTGTAGCACAAAATTAAAGTGCTTATTTTGTGTTTCTAAAGATTATTATGTACAATTCCTTTTAACACAAACCACACGAATGCTGCGGTCACTTTTAAAAAGGTTTTGAAAAGCTACGTTTAAATTAGTTTAAAAATCTACACCAAAAAAACCTTAAGAAGCAGTAGCAAAGTCATTCTGAGAAACCCAGTCCCAACAGCAGCCCTCGTTGTTTTGGTTGTGAAGTAATATTGCAAACCCACAATGAACCCGTTTGTGGAGATGTAACGATATGAAAATTTTATATCTCGGTAATTGTGACCAAAATTATTACAGTTATTACTATCACAATATTAAATGAGCTTAAAAAGTACATACGCACACAGTGAAATATTCTAATTAAGTTTTTTGGGGGGATAAATAAACAGAACACACACCCAATTAGAGGTGGGAAATATAATCGATTTACCGATGCATCACATGTAGAACGTGGGTGATTCATGAATCCATGGACAAATGTCCAAACATCGATTATTTACTTATGTCAATTAAAGTAATACAGACGGTTCTAAAATGTGGCATCAATGATAATCTAAATGTTAGTTAATGTTTGGTTCTAACTAACCAAGGGAGAAATTTTAGCTAACGTTCTTTTAATGTTATGTGCTGGCTGGGTTAGCGCGGACACACATGGACGAGGAAGGAGTAAAGGACAAGCTATGCTAGCCGCAGCGCTAAGCTAGTTTGAATCTGAAATAGTGAAACAAGAATAAATTGGTACACTTCAACAGAAGGCTGTGCTAGGAAGTGCTGGTGTTGGTCTTTAGTAGGGGCCTGGCGATACCGTTGAAGAAAACAAATATTAACTACAAAGCAATATTCCCCAACATCTACCCATTTTGTTTAGGAGAACAAAATCTAAGGTTAGGTAACATTTAAGACCACGTCCACATGCTTATTTTTCGATGCATTTTGGCCCCATGTCAAGATGCGGACATATTAACAAACTTTTCTTCTTAAAGACTGAGGTCCTAAAAACTGCTGTAATGTTTCAAAATCCTTGGCTTAAGTGTTTGTGTGTGGACACTGTACGTTAGGGTTGTACGATATAAACGATATAAATTTGGCCAACAATAGAGATTTAAATAATGTTTAATCGAGATAATGCATATTGCCGGGATGTTACTGACGTCACATCCGGCTTACGTCCCGCCCAATGAATACGCGTGGAAGTCAAGCTTGCTCTGTTTTCAATGGGTACGAGGCTCCATTTAGCCTTTCTCGCAAAAAAAAACTCTACGCTTGTGTTGTTTTCGGCTATACAAATCGTTCAAATCGCAAAAAGGATAAACATTTCTTCAAAGAGCCTCGAGAGGTAATTAAAAATTGAGTTAGAGTGCAAGATTTTACGAAACGACAAAAAAAGCAGCGAACACTCCAGTCCAAGGGAGTAGAGTCGAAGAATGCACGAGTGTCCGGTGATCACTTTGTTAAAGGTTTGTGTGATATATTTTTAACGTTTATTATTTCCCATTTAAGTACAAACCCCGTTTCCATATGAGTTGGGAAATTGTGTTAGATGTAAATATAAACGGAATACAATGATTTGCAAATCATTTTCAACCCATATTCAGTTGAATATGCTACAAAGACAACATATTTGATGTTCAAACTGATAAACTTTTTTTTTTGCAAATAATCATTAACTTTAGAATTTGATGCCAGCAACACGTGACAAAGAAGTTGGGAAAGGTGGCAATAAATACTGATAAAGTTGAGGAATGCTCATCAAACACTTATTTGGAACATCCCACAGGTGAACAGGCAAATTGGGAACAGGTGGGTGCCATGATTGGGTATAAAAGTAGATTCCATGAAATGCTCAGTCATTCACAAACAAGGATGGGGCGAGGGTCACCACTTTGTCAACAAATGCGTGAGCAAATTGTTGAACAGTTTAAGAAAAACTTTTCTCAACCAGTTATTGCAAGGAATTTAGGGATTTCACCATCTACGGTCCGTAATATCATCAAAGTGTTCAGAGAATCTGGAGAAATCACTGCACGTAAGCAGCTAAGCCCGTGACCTTCCATCCCTCAGGCTGTACTGCATCAACAAGCGACATCGGTGTGTAAAGGATATCACCACATGGGCTCAGGAACACTTCAGAAACCCACTGTCAGTAACTACAGTTGGTCGCTACGTCTGTAAGTGCAAGTTAAAACTCTCCTATGCAAGGCGAAAACCGTTTATCAACAACACCCAGAAACGCCGTCGGATTCGCTGGGCCTGAGCTCATCTAAGATGGACTGATACAAAGTGAAAAAGTGTTCTGTGGTCTGACGAGTCCACATTTCAAATTGTTTTTGGAAACTGTGGACGTTGTGTCCTTCGGAACAAAGAGGAAGATAACCATCCGGATTGTTATAGGCGCAAAGTTGAAAAGCCAGCATCTGTGATGGTATGGGGGTGTATTAGTGCCCAAGACATGGGTAACTTACACATCTGTGAAGGCGCCATTAATGCTGAAAGGTACATACAGGTTTTGGAGCGACATATGTTGCCATCCAAGCAACGTTACCATGGACGCCCCTGCTTATTTCAGCAAGACAATGCCAAGCCACGTGTTACATCAATGTGGCTTCATAGTAAAAGAGTGCGGGTACTAGACTGGCCTGCCTGTAGTCCAGACCTGTCTCCCATTGAAAATGTGTGGCGCATTATAATGTTCCCTCTAATTTTTCATGTGTGCGAGCAAACACATGACGTGACACGCGCGACGTCAATGGTTGAAACGGAAGTATTCGGACACATTATATCTCAATACAAACAGCTCTGTTTTCATCGCAAAATTCCACAGTATTCTGGACATCTGTGTTGGTGAATCTTTTGCAATTTGTTTAATGTACAATGGAGACTGCAAACAAGAAAGCTGTAGGTGGGATAGGTGTATTAGCGGCTGGCTGCAGCAACACAACCAGGAGGACTTTGAGGGTAGCAGACGCGCTATCCGACGCTAGCCGCCGATTATCGATGATCGGGTGAAGTCCTTCGTCGCGCTGTCGATCGCTGGAACGCAGATGAGCACGGGTGTTGATGAGCAGATGAGGGCTGGCATAGGTGGAGAGATAATATTTTTATCATAGCTCTGACGAGGTCCCGTAGCTAAGTTAGCTTCAATGGCGTCGTTAGCAACAGCATTGCTAGGCTTCGACAGGAAGCACAGCATTAACCGTGTAGTTACAGGTCCAGTGTTTGGTTCGGTGTCTCCTGATAGTAGTATTGTTGATCTGCTTTCTATCCTTCCAGTCATGGGCTTATTTATTTTGTTTCTATCTGCATTTAAGCACGATGCTATCACGTTAGCTCCGCTTCACCGATGTATTGTCGTGGAGATAAAAGTCACTGTGAATGTCCATTTCGCGTTCTCAACTCTCATTTTCAAGAGGATATAGTCTCTGAGGTGGTTTAAAATACAAATCCGTGATCCACAATAGAAAAAGGAGAGAGTGTGGAATCCAATGAGCCCTTGTACCTAAGTTACGGTCAGAGCGAAAAAAGATACGTCCTGCACTGCACTCTAGTCCTTCACTCTAACGTTCCTCATCCACGAATCTTTCATCCTGGCTCAAATTAATGGGGTAATTGTCGCTTTCTCGGTCCGAATCCCTCTCGCTGCTGGTGTAAACAATGGGGAAATGTGAGGAGCCTTTCAACCTGCGACGTCACGCTACCTCCGGTACAGGCAAGGCTTTTTTTTATCAGCAACCAAAAGTTGCGAACTTTATCGTCGATGTTCTCTACTAAATCCTTTCAGCAAAAATATGGCAATATCGCGAAATGATCAAGTACGACACATAGAATGGATCTGCTATCCCCGTTTAAATAAAAAACATTCATTTCAGTAGGCCTTTAATAATTACCAACTTACCATATGTGGTAGAAATTGTGGCATATACTAAAGTACATTTGCGAGCGCAGCCACAGCTGCTGCTCACTGCTCTCCTCACCTCCCGAGGGGTGGGTCAAATGCAGAGGGTAATTTCACCACACCTAGTGTGTGCGTGTGACTATAAGTGGTACTTTAACTTTAACTATTAGCCCAGTACTAGCAATTCAAGACCAGCATCAACAGTGGGCGTATTTATTACTATTTACTAACGAAAGATACAACACGTTAGTCTAGTTGAGCTCTAAAGACATGGCGTTGGTTGAAACACTTACTACATAAACTTGCATGTGATGTCTTGACACTTCTTTCATATCAATTTCTAGCAACTGTTAGAAGATTTTGCGTAACGCAACATTGTTGCCATTAGCATGCTAGCCACACACTCACCTGTCCAGATTCTGTTGCAAGACCACAGCATCATCTTCCGCCATTATCTAGAAGAGGACAACGTCAATCAGACGCCGTTATGTCGGTGCAGCGGATTTCTCGTCTTGAAGATAACCATAAAAACCACACAGCCGTTAAAACTGCGGCATTGGGACGGGCTGCTAGCTAAGCAAGCCACAAAGGCCTTCGTGTTGACGCGACTGGCCTGCCACAAATAAACCTTATCTTTGAGCCTAAATATTTCCAAAATCGCTCATTGCGATTTGCCAAGCATTTTACAGCAACAAAAAAAATACGTTTATTTTGGCTACAGGTTAATCTGTCGCTCGCATTACCACATTAGCGTGATCGATAGACTCCGTTGACGACAGGCGACTGTGAAGTAGCGCAGGGTAAGCTAGCAGTAGCACCGCCACGCGTGATTACGTCACCAAAACAAGGACGTCCCCCACGTGACCACACTAGGCTTTTTTACATGGGAAATGTAGTCCCAATGAAGCCTGCTATCACGCTAAAATAGTGCCATTTCTGAAAAGAAATGTAAACTCGTACTCGTTAGTTGTCTACGGGCTCGCGTTTAAAAGCACTAGCTACATATTTGATGATTTGCCTGTCAAATCATTTGACGTTGGACATGTTTGCTTTATGGAAAACATTGAATTGTAGTTCGCGTCTTTATTTGTGTCAATAAACACTACAACTCCCATCATCCTCTACGACATTGTCCATGCGCCGCCGTCAATCAGCTGTTGAGGCAACTGCTGCCGACTACCTCGGAACAAGGGTTGGTCTTACTCATTTCGAACAGAAATACTATTTATCTCCCGAGTCCCATAAGGGTGAAAGATAAAGGTAATTCCAATTCGACGACGGCCAGGGGGGAAACGACTACGCTGCATGCTGCTTGTATCTGTTTCGTGCTGGTGGGGGGACTCATATGGATTAAAGGGGGATTTCAAGGCAAAGGCAGGTTCATGGCATGTATGGCACGCCTTTATTGCTGCGATAAAGGAAACAAACCTTGCACTATTGCGTTTAGGAAGAGGATAGATACAAACAAGCTGCTCCAATGACCTTGGAAGCGCACCTCTTGGGGAGAAAACGCGGATTAACTGCTGGGGTGTGTATATGTGTGTGCGTGCAATGCAGGCTATTGGAATTAACTGTCATAACATAGCTCAGATTGTTCCATTTTAAAGTCTGTGACAAAACTAATCAAGTGGCCTCTTTTCTCGCATTCAAAATAATAGCGTAATTCGAGATGCTGCATGATTTAACGTTATTGCTGCCTTTGCTTTGCATGACGACGTTATTACTTTATTACTGCATGCACAGTTGTATACTGTATGTTTCTATTCAGATTATTAGATCATCATGTGTTTGCCAGGGAAAAGCAATTTTAGAATATTAGATTGAAATGTCATGGCTTCAGTGCCAAAGCCGAAAAGAAAATCTATTACGCATTGGGACCTGGCCTATTTCTACCAAACTGTGTTTATATTGTTACAAAAAAACCGATGCATGTACTGTACGTGCTTTATTAACAAAGAATTCGAGATGCGTCACTTGCAGTGTTTCATCGTTTCATGAGTCAAGGTGCAATTTTCTTTCACTTCTATGGAAGGACAGCTGTATTTACTGACGTATGCAAATGAGCACACATGCAGGGGAGGTCCTTTTGCGCGCACACAATTCAGTTTCACATTGCAGCTGCAGAGATCCTGCGTGGAAGGGAAAAACGCGACGTGGCGAAGTCGAGCGAATGCATATGCTTCGGGTATTGTGTGATATATTTATGCATCACATTGATATGTAATAATCAGCATGTATAATCAGCACGAGAAGTTCGTCCACTTGGCCAAAACGAAAATAAAATAAGAAACCGTGCTGAAAGATATAGTGACATATGTCATTTTTAATTTCTCATTTGTCCAGCTCCTCAAACCATGCAGGATGATTTACTGATGGACAAAAACACCGCCCAGGCTCACCAGACGCAGATAGACCCTCCTCCCTCCTCCTCCACACCGACCCCGTTATCGGAGCCCTCGTCGTCTTCATCGGGGTCGGAGAGCCCGTCGGCCGGCAGCAGCCTAGCGGCATCCGCGCTGAGCAGCCGCACGACGGACGAAGCGTCGATGGAGTCGCCGATCCTCCCCGGGTTGGACTTCCACCAGCAGGCGCAGGACACCGGCGGACCCCTTCACTCCCCTCCCTCGTCTTTCGGAAGCACTTGGTCCACGGGAAGCACCAACGATGATGTATTTTTCCAAGGAATACCTTCCGTGAACGGCACGATGCTGTTCCAGAACTTCCCCCATCACGTCAACACGATCTTCGGGGGGAATTACTCCTCGCAAGTGGGCCTCGCCCCCCCGTCTCAACCACCGGTGCAGCAGCCCCAGCAGAGAAGATCTCCCCTCAGCCCCAGCCAGGGCCTCTTCCCCCAGAGAAACGCTTATCAGACCGCCATGAACGCCGCGAAGGGGCCGTCTGCCTCAGCGTCGTCGCCGGCGTGGAATAATCACCAGAATGCGGCGTGGAGCACCGGCTCCAACCCTTGGAGCGTGCTGCAGGCAGGCAGGGACCCACGTAGAGCGGGCGTCGGGATAGGAGTTCCATCTCCTATGAACCCCATATCCCCGATGAAAAAGCCCTACGGCAGCAATGTCATTGCACCCCCAAAATTCCCAAGACCTGGCCCACTAACCTCCAAGGCCTGGAATGAGGACGGTGCCTTCAGGACGGACAACAGCAACATACTGCCTTTCCAGGTAAAACCCTTTTTACTTTATACTAATTGTTTTACCAACATTTGTAATCATTACCATGTTAAGGTTTTAGAAACATTGCTTTATTGTCGATGTCATGTGATGGATTTAGAGACTGTTAGTTGGACCCCAATTTACACGCTTAATTGGTTCTGCAGCAAAACACTTTTTAACAGTTCTTCACTCAAAACACTTGTATCTCAAATCAACGTCTTCTTTTCAGATGAATGGAAATCCTTTAAAGCAGTGGTCCCCAACCACCGGGCCGTGGATCGCACAAGAAATTTAAAAAAAAATAAAAAAATGTTTAATCATTTTGTTATTAATATTTCTTATTCCTACATTATATATCAATATAGATCAATACAGTCCCCTCCGGTCCCCGGGACAAATTTTCGAGGGTTGACCGGTCCGCAGTTACAAAAAGGTTATGGACTACTGCTTTAACGGGTTCTTATCCCGACCAAAACAGCACGATTTTAACACATGAAATGCCTGTTCTATAATAGAATGTACTACTAACAAATAGAGTAGTTTTATGAAGTAATGTAACAATAATGTACAGTATTTACCTTGGAGAGTGGACTTTTACAGTATATTTCTGTCAAAGACACCATCAGCAGCTTCTCCATATTTTATTCACTGAATGTCCGCCATTTAGATATAATCTTAACATTCTAGGCTGGCAGTATGCTCTTTCTGCTTTGGTATGGTGCAGAGTAGTGTTGTCCCGATACCAATATTTTGGTACTGGTACCAAAATGTATTTCGATACTTTTCAGTACTTTTCGGTACTTTTCTAAATAATGGGGACTACAAAAAATTGCATTATTGGCTTTATTTTAACAAAAAATCTGACGGTACATTAGACATATGTTTCTTATTGCAATTGTGTCCTTAAATAAAATAGTGAACATACAAGACAACTTGTCTTTTAGTAGTAAGTAAGCAAACAAAGGCTCCTAGTTTAGTCTGTTGACGTATGCAGTAACATATTGTGTTATTTTCTATTCTATAATTTTGTCAAAATTATTAAGGACAAGTTGTAAAAAGTGAATGATTAATTACTTGTTCATTTGCTGTTAATATCTGCTTACTTTCTCTTTTAACATGTTCTATGTACACTTCTGTTAAAATGTAATAATCACTTATTCTTCTGTTGTTTGGATGCTTTACATTAGTTTTGGATGATACCACAAATTTAGGTATCAATCTGATACCAATTAGTTACAGGATGATACATTGGTCATATTCAAAGTACTCGTGTGTCCAGGGACATATTTCCTGAGTTTATAAACATAATATTCATAAAACAACGAAATATGTTGTGATGCCAAAAAATATCAATGTAATCATAGTAGTATCGACTATATACGCTCCTGTACTTGGTATCATTACAGTGGATGTTAGGTGTAGATCCACCAATGGCGTTTGTTTACATTTTGACGCCGGTGAGCTACGGTGTGTAGTGAAGCATGTTTAGCTATTCCTCGTCCTGCAGGGATGATACTTGTAAGAAACATACTTTATTTGTCGCCATGGAGGCGAGGATTAGTTATTTAGAAGTAGCTAAAACACCGCAGACTGCGGATGGACTTTAGCCGCTAGCTAGCTAGCCATGTCTTAAAGCACCTCTTCCTGAGGGCGTTTCAGCGTTAAAACGTCACCTTTACCGTTAGTTTTTAGACCAAAATGCGTCTGTTCTCCCTTTTCTGTCTACACACTGTGTCTGCTTGTAAGTACTCCGTGATTGTGGGCTGCCGAACATGCTCCCCTGCTCGTAAAACCAGCAATGACACAACGTGACGACGACGACGGGGGGCCAGGGGGGTTGGGGAACGGTACTTTTTAGAGGCGGTATAGTACCGAATATGATTCATTAGTATCGCGGTACTATACTAATACCGGTATACCGTACAACCCTAGTGCAGACTAGCGGTGATACGCTCTAAATCAGATGTGTCCAAAGTGTGGCCCTGGAGCCATTTGCGTACCGCATCTTGGGTTTTGTTGGAATCCAGCACAATAAACAAAATCAAACAAAAACAACAGGGGTGGTAAATTTTGCGGGTTAACTCATCTGAATAATTACAAAAAATCAATCAATCATGTATCAACTCAGATTAATCGTCCGATTTATTTTGACCACACATGCCCCTGTACATTAACCCTGGATGGTTACCTGAAAGGTGGCAAATATATATGGTCGGTGATCAGATCAATGCATCTGTCAGTGCAAAGATGAGTGAGGGGGACTCTGACCGGTGTGCAAAGTAACACATTTTGTATCCAAATACACCCAGTTTTGTTACCAAGTTATGAGCAAGTAAATTATATATATATATATATATATATATATATATATATATATATATATATATATATATATATATATATATATATATATATATATATATATATATAGTAAAACATAAAAAAAATGTTTGCATATGAAAGTGATTCTCTAGTAGTATGCGGACTCCATCTAATGGTACACCAAAATAATCACTTAATTCAATATTCAAACACGGTGTTACTGTTCAATTAAGATTTAGGCCTACTACACTACTGTATTTTAATGTTGGTCATTAAGTTATATAAGTTAAAGTACCACTGATAATTTCACCACACTAGGTGTGGTGAAATTACCCTCTGCATTTGACCCATCCCCTTGTTCTACCCCCTGGGAGGTGAGGGGAGCAGTGAGCAGCAGCGGTTAGGAGAGCCAAGTGTTTTCTGAGGTGGTACTTTGTGGAAAAAGTTTAAGAACCACTGGTGTATGGCATTCTGACTTGAAAATTGCATTTGTGTTAAAATATCAAGGTATTTTTTTTAAAGTTAGTTTAAACTATTCTTGCTAATAATTTTTAAAAAGTGTGATTAATCTGATTTAAAGAATTTAGCATTTGACCCCGTTAGTAAAAATGTAAGAAAAAAAGTGGAATGTAATGCAAAAAACCTGAAATAATACTAATATAATACCTAATAATTATATGCTTTGTCACCTTCAAAAACTAAACTGACACAAACTTTAGTTTTTAAATATATATGTCTTATTTTTAGATTATTATATATAATTTTTTTTTACAAAATGAAAAAAATATCCAAATGGCCCCCCTCCCCACCTACTTTGACTTTTGACTTTCAGTATGCGGCCCTTGGTGGAAAAAGTATGGACGCCCCTGCTCTAAATGCTTCTCCAAGTCATGTTTTTGATTATTTCTTTCTTTAATTCAATGAATATCACCCACTTCTTCCTCACAGTACTTTCCTTCACACCCATTTTATTCCTTCCCATGCTTGGAAAACAAAGTTGTTGTAAATCTGTAGCTATAAGCTAATGCTAGCGAAGAAGACCAGATCTTTTGGGCGGAATTTACATGGTTTACTGAAATATGACGACTGATGGCGGGATATTTGTAATTCAAATCTGTAGCATATCATATAGCCGAGGGACAGTTCTTATGTTAAAACACTCTCAAATTGGGGCACTCTTAAATTGAGGTACCACTGTAGGTCATTGTTGTAGTAGGGTCATTAAATTCATTGTTTTTTAATCCCGGTCATATATGTCGTATCTCTGTTAACGTTAGTGATCCTTTCCAAAATGTCAGACGTAAACCGAAGAAGCAATTTTCCCCCATAAGAAATCATGTAAATCCAATTAATACGTTTCATCCATCCATCCATTTTCTACCGCTTGTCCCTTTTGGGGTCGCGGGGGGTGCTGTAGCCTATCTCAGCTGCATTCGGGCGAAAGGCGGTGTACACCCTGGACAAGTCGCCACACACCCAGGAATATCAACTCAAAACACATTTTATAGAGAATAACTATAATTGTACGTGCAGAAAACAATGTCAATAAATAAACTTTTGATAGCGCTTTTACCTTTTATGAACACAAAGACGGCGATGAACATTAAGGGGGGATAGGAGAGGAAAGCTGTGCTGACTCCACCTTTGACTTTGCGACAAGTTCATTCTTAACTTCAATAGTGTTTCTTACCTTCTTTATCAAAGAGCTGTCACTCGCAACTTTCTTTGGCCCCATTATTTTGCAAACATAATCAAGTAAAAAAAAACTGCGACTGAGTCACCAACACATTGGATTCTTTGTTTGGACACTCGATTCTGCAGAATGATACAGACTAGTTTTTTACGCACAATGTTTGGCTGTGACTGAGACGACATATGAATACTGGGTAAACATTTTAGTGAAGGCCGAGGTACAACTGTACTTTGTATCAAGTGTCAACAGCCTACAATATTATGTCAGACAGTGTGACAAATGTCTTCATCCCAGGATTTGTTTAATGAGCTATACATAGCAAGCAAACCATAAACTGTTTTCTTTATGAAAATAAAAAACTACCGTATTTTCTGGGCTGTAGAGCGCACCAGTATTTAAACCGCAGCCACCAAATTTTAGAAGATTTTTACATATATTAGCCTCACCAGACTATAAGCCGCAGATATACACTGATATGAAAGATTTGATAAATATTTATTTACACAACTTAATTGTTTCCAAACGGTGCCTGTAACTTAGCTGTAAAACAGCTGATCTAACCAAACAGAAGTCATCGTCATGGACCCACTAGCTGCGGAAGCTAGCTCTCCAATCTGCTAAACAGACTCAATACTCCACGGTGACATTTTGGTGAATTAACTAAACTGAAACAATACAAACATAATGCCATTGTAAGTTAATAATACTAACACAGACACATGTAAATGTTTTAGCATATTTATTAATGCTAAATACTATAGCTTACATTACAATAGCATGTATGAATATGCATGAAAATACTCCTACAGACATCACACATGGGACGTTTTAGTAAGTATGAATTGTTTGTTATATTGTAATCCTTACAAACGTTGCTTGGAATGGTGAATGAAGAATCCTTTCGAGCAGGAACGTTATGGACAGTTATACTTCCGGTTTAAGGCACAAAACAGGAACTACATTTTCAACTCGCAGCAGTGAGTGAACTCGTCCAAAAGACGGCGCCATAGCACAAACAACAATACACATTTTCAGTGTCTTTGTTCGAAAGCTATTTGTTGAATACAAAACATTATGGCTGTTAGCAAAGAAAAATCGATAGATTAGCAGCACCGTTTCATTAGCCGCAAGGTTCAAAGTGTTGGTAAAAAGTAGCATCTTATAGTCTGGAAAATACGATATTAAGATATTCCTAGTGTACTGACACATTCAGTTTCATCCACTGGCAAAGACATAACAAGCATGCTTTAACGCAACTCAAAGTAAGCACTACAATAATATTACGTCACTTGTAACTGTACATTCAATTAGTAATTTTTCTATCCAAACGCATTTATGATAATATCTGATAGGGAATATGGTGAGGCATTCCTATTTATTAAATTATTTGGATACCATCCATCCATCCATCTTCTTCCGCTTGGGCAGCAGCCTAAGCAGGGAAGCCCAGACTTTCCTCTCCCTAGCCACTTCGTCCATTTCCTCCCGGGGGATCCAGAGGA
The DNA here is from genome assembly GCF_033978785.1 of Entelurus aequoreus. Classification (NCBI taxonomy): domain Eukaryota; kingdom Metazoa; phylum Chordata; class Actinopteri; order Syngnathiformes; family Syngnathidae; genus Entelurus; species Entelurus aequoreus. The sequence continues at coordinate 39,431,388 of NC_084739.1, forward strand.
GTTCCCAGGCCAGCCGGGAGACATAGTCTTCCCAACGTGTCCTGGGTCTTCCCCGTGGCCTCCTACCGATCGGACGTGTCCTAAACACCTTCCTAGGAAGGCGTTCGGGTGGCATCCTGACCAGATGCCCGAACCACCTCATCTGGCTCCTCTCGATGTGGAGGAGCAGCGGCTTTACTTTGAGCTCCCCCCGGGTGGCAGAGCTTCTCACCCTATCTCTAAGGGAAAGCCCTGCCACCCGGCGGAGGAAACTCATTTCGGCCGCTTGTACGCGTCATCTTGTCCTTTCGGTCATAACCCAAAGCTCATGACCATAGGTGAGGATGGGAACGTAGATCGACCGGTAAATTGAGAGCTTTGCCTTCCAGCTCAGCTCCTTCTTCACCACAAAGGATCGATACAGCGTTCGCATTACTGAAGACGCCGCACCAATCCGCCTGTCGATCTCACGATCCACTCTTCCCTCACTCGTGAACAAGACTCCGAGGTACTTGAACTCCTCCACTTGGGGCAGTGTCTCCTCCCCAACCCGGAGATGGCACTCCACCCTTTTCCGGGCGAGAACCATGGACTCGGACTTGGATGTACTGATTCTCATCGCAGTCGCTTCACACCCGGCTGCGAACCGATCCAGTGAGAGCTGAAGATCTTGGCCAGATGAAGCCATCAGGACCACATCATCTGCAAAAAGCAGAGACCTAATCCTGCAGCCACCAAACCGGATCCCCTCAACACCTTGACTGCGCCTAGAAATTCTTTCCATAAAAGTTATGAACAGAATCGGTGACAAAGGGCAGTCTTGGCGGAGTCCAACCCTCACTGGAAACGTATCCGACTTACTGCCGGCAATGCGGACCAAGCTCTGACACTGATCGTACAGGGAGCGGACCGCCACAATCAGACAGTCCGATACCCCATACTCTCTGAGCACTCCCCACAGGACTTCCCGAGGGACACAGTCAAATGCCTTCTCCAAGTCCACAAAGCACATGTAGACTGGTTGGGCAAACTCTCATGCATCCTCAAGGACCCTACCGAGAGTATAGAGCTGGTCCACAGTTCCACGACAGGACGAAAACCACACTGTTCCTCCTACTTGGATACTCCACGGTGATATTTAATATTACTACATACACTGGTTGACAGCGTGTATATACATGTATAGATTTATGTGGAAATAATGTACTTAATTAAGACTTAGACTTCTTCTTTATTGTCATTCAAATTTGAACTTTACAGTACAGATAAGAACGCAATTTCGTTACATCAGCTCATGGTAGTGCAGAATAAAAAAGCAATAAGGTGCATATATAAATAAATAAATAGGTTACTGTACAGATAAATATGTTGCACTTTTTCATATGCATCCAAATTTATGGATGTATGTTATATTGTCTTTTTTATTCCAGCGAGTTAATCCATTTTGGGGAGGGGTTGAGGGGATAATTATGATGCGTTCAAGAGTCTTACGGCCTGAGGGAAGAAGCTGTTACAGAACTTGGAGGTTCTGATTCGGAGGCTGCGGAACCTCTTTCTAGAGTCCAGCAGTGAAAACAGTCCTTGGTGGGGGTGGGAGGAGTTTTTGCAGATTTTCTGAGCCCTGGTCAGGCAGCGGCTTTTTGCGATCTCCTGGATAGCAGGAAGAGGAGTCCTGATGTGCTTTTCTGCCGTCCTCACCACTCTCTGGAGAGACTTCCAGTCTGAGGCATTGCAGGCTCCAGTCCAGACAGAGATGCTGTTGGTCAGTAGGCTTTCTATTGTGCCTCTGTAGAATGTGGTGAGAATGGGGGGAGGGAGCTGTGCTCTTTTCATCCGATGCAAAAAGTGCATGCGCTGCTGAGCTCTTTTTACAAGAGCTCCGGTGTATTGTCAGTTATCTGCACCCCCTGGAACTTGGTGCTGCTTACCATCTCCACTGCTGTGCCGTTGATGAAGAGTGGAGCGTGGCTGGACTGGTGCTTCCTGAAGTCAACGATGATCTCCTTGGTCTTGCCGATATTTGGGACCAGGTTGTTGGTTCTGCACCAGTCAACCAGAGTTTCACCTCTTCCCTTTTAGTCCATTTTATTGTTGTCACGGATGAGGCCCACTACTGTTGGGTCGTCCGCATACTTCACAATGTGGTTAGTAGTGGACCTGGCGCAGCAGTCATGGGTCATCAACGTGAACAGCAGCTGACTCAGGACGCAACCCTGGGGGGAGCCGGTGCTCAGGGAGATGGCACTGGAGGTGTTGTTGCCCACTCTCACAGACTGGGGTCTGTCTGTGAGGAAGTCAAGCAGCCAGTTGCATAGGGGGGTACTGAATCCAAGGGGGGCCAGTTTGCTCACCAAGTGCTGCGGGATGATGGTGTTGAATGCTGAGCTAAAGTCCAGAAACAACATCCGCACGTGTGTGTCCTTTCCTTCCAGATGTTCTAAGCTCAGGTGGAGTGCAGAGGAGATGGCGTCCTCTGTGGAGCGGATAGGGCGATAAGCAAACTGGTATGGGTCGAATGTGGGGGGAAGTCTGGAGACAATATATTCCTCTACCAGCCTCTCGAAGCACTTCATTATGATGGGGGTGAGTGCAACGGGGCGATAATCATTGAGGGAGGAGATTGTGGGTTTTTTAGGCACTGGAATGATTGTGGCCGTCTTAAAACATGATGGTACCACAGCCTGGGTCAGCGAGATGTTAAAGATGTCTGTGAGAACCCCAGCCAGCTGGTCTGCACATCCCTTAAGCACCTTGCCCGGAATGTCATCAGGTCCCGGTTCTTTCCGGGGGTTCACTCTCCTCAGGGTTTTCCGGACATCCGCTATGTCCAGGTTGAGCAGCTGCTCATCAGGGCGAGGGATGGATATTCTCGCCGGAGTGTTGTTAAGTGCCTCAAACCTCGCAAAGTAGTTGTTAAGGTCATCTAGGAAGCTGATACTGTTGTCACAGGGACGGGGGGCAGCTTTCAATCAATCAATCAATCAATGTTTATTTATATAGCCCTAAATCACAAGTGTCTCAAAGGGCTTTGTAGTCCGTGATGACCTGTCTGCCCTGCCACATTCGTCTAGTGTTTGTGGGTTTGTCGAAGAAGTCCTGCACTTTCTGACTGTGAGCACGCTTTGCAACCTCAATGGCATGGTTCAGATTAGCTCTGGCTGTTTTTAATGCTACCATGTCGCCAGACTTAAAAGCCTTGTTCCGAGCCTTCAGCATTGCACGTACTTCACTGTTCATCCAGGGTTTCTCGTTGGCCCGTGTGGGGATGTTCTTGATCACACTGACATCCTCCATGCACTTCTGAATGTATGCGGACACAGACTCTGCATACTCCTCCACACATGTGTGATGATTTTCAGTGGTGGCTGCCTTGAACATGTCCCAGTCTGTGGTTTCGAAGCAGTCTTGTAATGCTTCCATTGCTCCCTCTGGCCAGTTCCTCACCTGCTTCACTGTAGCTTGCTTCCTGATCAGCAGGGGCTTGTATGCAGGAATTAGCATCACAGATAGATGGTCTGAGGAGCCGAGGTGGGGGCGTGGTGCAGCTTTATACGCATGTTTAATATTGCTGAACACTAAGTCCAGCTTGCTTCCACCCATGGTTGCAAAATTCACATATTGATGGAAATGAGGGAACACAGTTTTCATGTTAACTTGATTAAAATCCCCTGCCACGATGAAAATTCCCTCTGGATGTGTAGATTGCAGTTCATTGATAGAGCAGTACAAAGCATTTAAAGCTTCGTTGGTGTTAGCACTGGGAGGAACGTACACTGCTGTGAAGATCATAGCACTGAATTCCCGGGGTAAATAAAATGGCCTGCATTTTATAGTTAATATTTCTACATCGGGAGAGCAGTGACACGATACTATCTTCCCATTGTTGCACCAGTTGTTATTGATGTATATACAAACACCACCCCCTCGGGATTTACCAGTGAGAGTTCTGCTCCTGTCCGACCGAAACATAGTTAGCCCCTCGATGCTAACTGCCTCGTCCAGAACGGATGGTTTCAGCCACGTTTCTGTGAGAAATATGGCGCAGCAGTCTCTCATCTCGCGTCTTGCAATTATATCCAGCTTAAGGTAGTCCAGTATGTTCTCTAGTGAGCGGACAAGCACAAACTGTTACCGTAGTGTTGATAAATGATGATAAACTTCATTGCTACAAGGCCTTGGTTCACAGTTACATCTTAAATGGCTGTAAACAAAGCAAAAGTGTACATAAATAACCAAACTACAGTCACAAAAGAGGGGAGATAATACATTATATATACAGATAATCACTTAAAGTACCTATTATTCTGATGAATATAAGCATGTCAACATGAACAGACGGCAAATGTAAACAGAGCTGAAGTAACGCAAAGATACTATAAAGCTAACTTAGCTAGCTCAGGCAAAATCCCTCTATAGGACCTGGCCCGGGTCTACGTATAAGTAAGTCAAAATTTGGTGTTAGTCAGAACTTTTACTTGCACAATTAGTCGACCATGGAAATTAGTAGGCAGCAGTTTTTTTTAGTACAGGCGTCATTTTACAGTCTTTTCGTTTTCCTCTCCCGGAGGACACTACTTTTTATTAGAAATGGCAACAGCGGAGGATTTTAGCATGCATGTGCATGTACAAGCCAGTCTGCCCACCAACAAGAGGATTAAAAAAATAGGAGATTTATTGACCACAACTTTGGACTACAAATGACTAAAAATGGCGGACTTGTGTGAAGCTCTTCAGGTAAACCTCTAGTATTCTGTATATGGAGATATCCGCTGACGTAACTAAAGGCAAAATATGTCACTAAAGTTTCAAATTTGTAGCTTGGAAAAAAGAGATTTCTTTTAAAATATCTCCGCCATGCTTTCATTGTTTGATTTCAAATTTCCGGGACTTAAGTGGATCCCAAATACACAAAAATAGGCCAACAGGTGAGAAATGTTGGTTTAGCTCTTTTAAGCAACCAAATAGCATCTTTTATCAACAGTCTTCTTGCTGCAATAATGTTCCTTCTGGTTGGTGATGAGTGAAGCACCTCTGTGTGTAAAAGAAGTTGACTGCCACTCCAAGATAAGACAAAGTATGTCGATTAAAGAGTGTTTTACAGCCACTATGGTCTTATCAATATCTATATCTTTACCCTCATTCACCCACTGAAGGATATCTTTTGGACAGAGGGTATTTTTTCTAGAAGGCCTCACTGATGTCATCCCGGCCGCACCTCACACCTAACTGCTTAACAATTACAGCCATAATTAGGAGTTATCACTAGGATGCAAGGTCAGGGTGCCACGTGTCAACTTGGCCTGTTTTCCTGAAGTGAAACTTGCTGTTGCCATTGACGAAAGGCGGAGACGATACGATACTTGACCGTTCCGACCTAAAAACAGTCCCCATGCGGACACAGGCGGGCCTCCGGGAAACTGCCGAACCGAGAGCGGTGTCACATGGAGAGCTCCTGACAGGTGTGCTTGTAGACGCCACTGATGTTTTTCAAATGCCTCGAGTGGGTCCCGTGTACTCTGGTGTGTACTCTTGGCGGCTGCTAAACGGTTGGGGAATGTGTGGAATTCTTTTTAGCATATTCGTGTGAGGCTTAAGTCACAAAGTCACATGAGCATCTTGGAGATGCCCTGATTCATTGAGAGATAGTGGTGGGTATTTGCAGTTAGTATCACTTCACATCTCATTATGACTCACAAAGGACTCGATGGTATTTGGTGGTAATGCAAAACAGAAGGTGCTTTAATGACTTTGAGGGTGTAGCCAAGAAAATGTACTCCAACTGGGTGGTTTAACTTGTTTTCCAAGATCTTATTTTGCATTTTCTTCCATAGACTCGCTACCATTTTAACCACTGTTAGAAAAATGTCAATCCTTAATGAATTGGGAAGTCCTACATAATTAAAGATACGGTGGTACCTAGTTTTTGTGAGTAATCTGTTCAAAAAGGTCAGACCGAAACCAAATCGCACAAAAACCGAAAACATTTTTCCTATGAGAAGCAATACCGATCGATTGGCCACCGATCGGTATTGGCCAATTTTTGTGAAAAAAGTATGTGATCCCTGTTGCCATTTAATACCTTTCAACGCTGATCCCTTCGATCCCTTCTGGCTGGCACTGTATTTATTTTTTTAGCCCCTTTGCTGACAAGTGGCTAGCAGCTAATTAGGTGTCTCCAATCTCCTCCATACACAGTGTGGAGACGCTCCACTAAATTAATAATCACCTCCATTACAACAAATTAACTGAATTTCTTAGTATCTTAAGTATCATTATCAAGTATCGTTATCACTGAAAAACGAGGTAAACATTTAACACAACAAAAACAAGCCATGCTAACCGCTAAACTAGCTTCAGACAACGTCAAGAAATAAGTGCTTAGTAAAGTTGAAGAAATGCAGATCGAACCATGTTACAATAGAAAGTAAGCAGCTATTAACAGGAAATTAGCAAGTATTATCAGTATATGATTAACACAAGAGTGATTATGTTGATATTTTTATTTTCGAAAAATCTTTTGTTTTTGTTTGTTTATGAACTTAGAGAATAATTACCTTGACACAGGAGGACTGAGCGCAAAAAATATAAGTTTTTTTTTCTTTAGTTATTGTGTACAATTGACATTGTTTTGTTCAAACAATTGCATTTATTAAAAGAGAATAAGTAACTAGTTTAAATATTGTGTTAGTATTGTTACACTGATTGGTATCGGTATTGTTATCAACCGATGTCACTCATGGACATCCCAGCAATTAATTACCCCCAAAAATATTACTACGGAACACATTTTACAGGGAATTATTGTAGTTTTACATGCACAAATCTATGCGAAATACATGTAAATGATGACTAAAATGGATGACTTAACATTTAACATCACATTTACCTGTAATGAAGACACTTGTTGGAGAATACAGCAATGAGCAGTGAGGGTGGAAAGGAGGCGAAAGCCTCATGTATGTTACCTTTGTACTTTGCTACAAGTTCTTTCTTGAATTCATTAGTGTTTCTAACTTTCTTTATTAAAGTGCTGACACTCACAACTTTCTTTGGCCTCATGGTGATTTATTTTGCAGCCGTACTTCATTAAAAACACTTAATAAAAATCCCGCTTGGGATTATTGGTTTCAATTCCGCAGAATGATACACAGGCAAAGGGACTGGTTTGTTAGGCCAAATATGTGACCGCACGATTACCGAGGCAGTATACGAAAACTAGGGCAATTAGTAAACATTTTCATTAAATAAACAATTCATACAAACACAGGGGTGTTTGAAAAACCAAGGTACCATTGCAGTGTCATTAGTGTCAAAACAATAGACGGAATATGTTGTCTATTAACATGATGAACTTCAAAGACATAAATCCTTTTCTGTTGTTTTCTGTTGGAGATTGGGGCATAGTTCAGATTACTTTGAAATGCCAGTTGAAACACACACACACTGTATGATTTGTGTACATTTGCCGTGTTTATGTTGATTTATCTTGTTTAAATATAGAACAACTATAAGAGACAGAAACCCTTGTCCTGCGTGTGTGTTTGGCTTTTACTACCTCATTCTTTTCAGCACGCTCACTGCAATTGCAGAAGCAGATGCTGGGCGCAGTATGGTCAAACAACCACATATATGGCACTTTTGTTTTCTTTCGTGGATAATTCCTCCTTAGTGGGAGTCTGATGGTATGTATTCATTGCTGTTGTTGATGTTAAGGTTGGGAATGTGAGGATACCTCACGGTACAATACAATATGATACGTGATATATGGCTTATGATGACAATAATATTGCAATGTATTGCTGTGAATAACTTAGAATACACTTAAAGTTCGATATAACGCTGTCGTTGGGGTCCATAAAATACCGATCGCGTTATTCCCAAGATCGCGTTATATGGAAATTCTTATTTTTTTTACCCTTTTCTTTTTTCAAAGAATACAATAAAATGATCCCCAAACCAAGTTCGATGAAGAATAAGACAGCATTGCACAATACATGCGTTATCTCGATACCTTGTATTGTTTATGGAAGTAGTAATAGACAACATTTTTCATCTTTTTTTCCTAGTCCATTGCTATCATTAAAGTCTTCCATATATTTTCGGCGCTTTTCTTCAGTGCTTCTCTTAGATTATTTGCACTTAATGTTTGCAGTTAGTATTTCCAGTGCTTCTCTTCTTTTAACACTTAGATTTGTTTATGCCCAAATCACAAGCTATTTGTTTTTGAAAAATACCAGACTTGATTTTATCAAATGCTGCAATTTTATCAGCAACTGTGAAGCAATTACGCTTCTGCTTGACAACATTTTCTTTTGAACTTTTACTATGCATGCTACTGTCTTCTTAGCGCATGCGTTGTTGGTAAAGTTATGCTTGCAGCTCGGCTGCCTAAAGCTGCTTGGTGGATAGTGTCCCCACGTGACGTGACGTGAGTGGTGGATTATGCTCCAACGCCCCAGAATGAGGCGGGCATTATCCATCAGTAAGTTTGGACACCACTGGGTCTATATTTTATTTTTTTTAGCTATTTTTTCAATTCCTTCTTTTTGAAGACGTTTCATAAAGATTTACAAACAAGCGATAATTTGGTGGGAAAACTACGCGAATGACTCTGGTAGAAAAAAGCTGCGATGTAGACGAACAAAAATTCGGGGTCCCCGGCATGGTCGCATTATATAGATTGCGTTATTTGGGACTGCACTATATTGAACTTTGAGTGTATATGTGTTTTCGGAAGGACACAAAAGCAACTTATAGCTATATCTAGTTATATTAGCTCCATTGGGTTTTTTCTTCTTAAAGACATGAAACACAGGAGGACAATTAAAAATAGGGTTTATAGCGGCAAAAAAAGGGGATACACAATGAGAATTGATTATTGTAAGGTTACATTTCCCGATATTTTGCCATATGGATATATTTTGTCCCTCTTCAAGTAGGTATAGTTTTACAATCCTAAATACCAAATAGTCTACTGCAACAACTGTAAAGTCTGTATGTTGGACTTCAGAGTATGTAATCTGTTTAGGATAATGGCCCACAGTGAGCTCGATGACCTAGCGCCTGCTGTGCAGAAAAGGGGAAGGCTAGAAATCTAAAAGCTCAGCGTTTTAAGTATTTAGCGTTTGTACCAAGTGGGCAGTTTTTTATCTGGGTGGTAGTGTTGCGTCCAGACTGCGGGTGAATAACCCGTTTGAATGCTCAGCCCAAAGCGTAACAATGGTGTTGGTCTACAAACAATGCAGCTGAGCTCGAGCTCACCTTTGACACACATGTCACTCTCATGCATTCATTCACAGACAGTAGGCGTTTGATTAGCTGCAATTTAAAAAGTATTGATTGTTCATCATCGTCTTTAGTGGGCTCACAGGTCACGTAGTCTGTAGAGCAGGGGTCACCAACCTTTTTGAAACCAAGAGCTACTTCTTGGGTACTGATTAATGCGAAGGGCTACCAGTTTGATACACACTTAAATAAATTGCCAGAAATAGCCAATTTGCTCAATTTACCTTTAACTCTGTTATTATTATTATTATTATTATTATTATTATTATTATTATTATTATTATTATTATTATATAATTAATGATATTTATCTTTGTGGAAACACTGATCATCTTAATGATTTCTCACAATAAATATATATAGAAACAGATAAATATCAATATGCAACACTTTATTTTTATATTTTCTCTAAGTGCACATTTTTCAAATTGAACATTTTCAAATGATCACTTCTAAGACAGTCTTGTGAAATCACAATATCCCATTTTAACTAGCTAGCCACTAACATTTTTTAACAAATCATGAATTACTTTGCACCATGATTGTACAAATAATAACTCATGTAAAATACAAAAGTAAACTCTCAAATTTTTAAATCATGTCACACTTTGAACTGGACACCAAATCTGTTATCTGTTTCTTTGTCAGTTAGTGGGAAGCCTGGCATTGCATGCTGTTAACTAGTGTGTTGTACTCTGGTGTGTAACTTGACACTGCAACTCTGAGTGAGTCTTGCAGATGTGCATCAGTGAGGCGTGTTCTGTGTTTGTTCTTGATGAAGTTCATGTCAGAAAAGGCTGATTCACAAAGATAAGATTTTTCCTCATTGTTTGCGGAACCTTCTTAATCTTTTGGACATATTTTCACAGCAATCTGGTCTTAAGCTTAATTATGATACATGTAAAATGTTAAGGATCGGAAATCTAAAGGGAACGTCCTTTCGAATGGAATGCAAAGTGCCTGTTTTGTGGACAGATGGACCAGTTAACATACTTGGTGTTGTTGTCCCAGAAAATCTGGAAGATCTAGGCTCAGTAAATTATGATAATCGACTAAGAAAGCTGGACAAAATTATGCAATTATGGAAAGGGAAATCCCTAACCTTGTATGGTAAAATGTCTATTGCCAACTCGTTAATTATTCCTCAATTTATTTATTTGTTTTTGTCATTACCAGCTCCATCACAAAACTTTTTTAAGATTTATGAGCGGAGGGTCATCGATTTTGTCTGGAACGGCAAACCAGAAAAGATTAAAAGAAAGGTTTTGTACAATGAGTATGAATATGGGGGCCGGAACTTCTCAACCTTGAAGCTATGTGTCTGTCTTTAAAAGCATCAATTGTTCCAAAGATGTATTTAAACATTGAGTGGTACACAAATGTCCTGTTGGACAAAAAACATGTACTGTATCAAAATAAATTGTATCCTTTTTTACAAGTGATCCCCTCCCATTTTTCTTATGTAGAGAGTCTGCTGGGAAACATGGCGGGGTTCATAAAGGAAACAATCCACTCATAGTGGTGTTTTCAATTTGATGTGCCAGAAAAAAGAGACGATATTTTGCAGCAGATAATATGGATGAACTCTAATATTGTAATAGATGGAAAGCCTTTCTGTTGGAAAAATATGTTTGAAAGAGGAATCATTTTTGTCAATGATATTATCAATGAGAATGGTAAAATTATGAAGTATGATGAATTTAGAACTATGTATGGTGATGCTTGCTCAAGCTTTTCATTTTATCAACTAACTGGAGTAATTGGGAAAAGATGGAAACAAATAATTAATTATGGAACTACTAAATTATTAGTTTGTAAACCTCTAATAAGAAATTCTAGTTGGCAAAAAGGAACTAAAATAAATAGAAAAATATATCATTTTTATTTAATAAAGAAATCTTTGAAGGCTGCCTCATACAACACATATGGAAAATGGGAGGACTTTTTTGACTGCCCGTTGCCATGGGATGCCATATTCAAACTAATCTATAAAACTACTATCGATGTGCAAAATCGTTATTTTCAAATTAAAATTATTTATAACTTCTTACCCACAGGGAAAATGTTAAAATTATGGAATATGACAGAGTCAGATGATTGCCGATTTTGTTGTCAGGAGCCTGAATCCACCCTGCATTTGTTTGGTATTGTCATATTGTGTCTTTGTTTTGGGTGGAAGTTGAAAAAATGTGTTTAAGGATTGGTTTGTTTATGAAGCTTAATGTGGTTTCTGTTATTTTAGGAGAGTTCATTGACAATCATGATTTAGTCAATTTAATTATAGTACTCGGTAAAATGTTTATTTTAAGGCCAAAAACAGATATTCACTTAGTATTAACTTTCTTTAAAACATTTATTCAATATTTTCTAACTTTAGAAAGTTACATGGTTGAAAACGATAATGATGCCAAAAAACATTAAAAAAAAGATGAGAAGTCCTCAAAGGCTTATTTTGAAAGTATAATTATGTTTATAGATTATATGATATCTGTTGTTGTGTTCCCTAATTTGAGTGACCTGGACATAATCTGGACTGTACATAAATGCTTATTTTGAAAATGTAATTTTGTTTATAAATTATATGCTATCTGTTGTGTTCCCTAATTTTTTTCTGTGTACATGAATGAAGGTGTGTGTTGCTGAGTCCGACTTGGACATTATCTGGACTGAGCCTGGTTTTAAAAACCCTTTAAACAAATCTAATTTCATTGACAACCTGGTCTGTTGAAGATAAGGCCCTTTTTTTAAAAATAAAATAAAATAAGATAAATAAATGAAAAACATTTTCTTGGATAAAAAAGAAAGTAAAACAATATAAAAATAATTACATAAAAAATAGTAATTAATGAAAATGTTAGTGGACCAGCAGCCTATACAATCATGTGTGCTTCAGGGACTGTGTCCCTTGCAGATGTGTTGTCTATGTTGTGGGAACCAGAATATTGGTAGCAGAAAGAAATAACCCCTTTTGTGTGAGTGGGTGTGGATGAGTGTGCATGGGGGAGGTTGTTTGGGTTGATGCACTGATTGAAAGTGTATCTTGTGTTTTTTCTATGTAGATTTTATTTTTTTTTTTAAATAAAAAAATAAAAATTATTTTTTTTTTTTTTTTTTTTTTTTTTTTTTAGAACAGGCCCGCGGGCGACTCATCTGGTCCTTACGGGCGACCTGGTGCCCGCGGGCACCGCGTTGGTGACCCCTGCTGTAGAGGTTTTGTTAAACGCAAGGACAGAATATACAGCACATGTTTAGTCACCTATGCTGACAAGAAGGTGAGGTGAGGTTAGGCCTGGGCTGATAATAATACATTTATTGTCCTACAAGTTATTGCCGATAAACATTATTATCTCAACATTATTTTGAGATCAAATTAGGCACTATTGTTATCATGATATATCATGATAATAAAGTATTTATTTCAAATGCAATCAACTAGGTTTTTTTAGCATAGTAATTGGAAGGACAATAACTCGTATTTTCCTAAATAAGTAACCAAATAATAAAAATAAAATCAACTCTCATCTCTGTTGGCAAAAATTGAACTTCAATAAAAAATTAACATCTTGAAGTGCAGTTTTTTCTCCTACTCAGAAAAACTGGGTCGCATAGTTGTTTTGTTGGTTATATTGCTGGTTTTTCCGTGTTGATGGGCTCATCTTTCTCACTGTTTTAAAGGCGACTATTCACAGACCAGATATTTGGCTTTGCAATCATCTTTTTTCCTCTTAATTTATGTTACTTTATGGTAGGGATCGGCCGATTATCCACCTGCCCGATTATCAGTGCCGATATTTGGCATTTTGATGTATATTGATATTGTATGTTTTTTTTTTTACCACTACGACAGAAATACATCACCAGATACAATATATATACTTATGATACCAGTATTTAGTATTAAATGTAATAAGTAGAGCTTGAGTTAGTAGTAATAACCAGTGCTTCTTTTTGCAAAGCTGCTGCTGCGGTGCTCAGACTTTGTGTTAATTGACAAATAGGAAACCTATATAATACGTAAAGAAGAGCAGGCAACAGCTAATTTCTGTAACATTGAGGAAAAAGTTGTCAGAAAGCTTGAAAAATGTCTCACCTATAAGCTACATGAAGGATCCCAGAATTAGTTGTGTTTGAATATTTGCCATATTACGAAATCATATATTTCATATCAATCATACCATTTAAAAATCAGTGATGTAAATTGTGTTACAAATTGAGAACAGGAAGTGAACATATGTGTTGGCAATAGTTGTGTAGTGAAAAAGGGGTAGGATTAAATAAGCTTTGCTTCTTCCTACTCCTTTTCGGACATGTTGTAAAAGAGAAATGAACATTTGTGGTGTATCATATTGAAACTGTATACATGTTCAAAATAAACTTCAACCTTCCAACCAACCAGTACTTCAGGGTTCCTCACGAGGAAACCATACAATGTAATAAATCCATAAACTGCTATAAAATTGATTAGCTTGCAAGGTATTGTGATGTAGAAAAGTCTTAATTTTTATACAAATTTTCAGGCGATTCCCCCTATTTTGAAATGCAAATATTGATGGTCCTCTTACCGGAGGTGTCCAAAGTGCGGCCCGGGGGGCATTTGCGGCCCGCAGCTCAGTTTTTATTGACCCGCGACAGATTCCATAGACCAACTAAACAGGTTCCAAATTAGAACAAAAAACTATAAAAAATTAAATGGGACCAAATCCCCCAAAAATGGGACCTGAAAACCAAAATGGCCGACAACCTGAGTGTCTAACTGTATAAGGTCTTTGATGATTTCCCTGTGTCCTGTCATGATGAAAAAGTGTACACATTTCCTGTGAGACATATGTTTTTGAGTGTACTAAAGCTCTCAAAAGCGTTCCAGTTGACGGTATAATCGCAATATTAGTAAATGCAAGCTTACTTTCGAGCACAGTTAACATAAATACAAATAAAATCATTATTAAAATAACCATGAATTATTTTATTGCTTTGTTGTCTATAACACAAAGCTAAGATGTAGAATTTTTTTTCAAATGTTAGCATATGTTCACCTACATTGTTTTGGTTTGAGTATTTTTCATATACAAAATGTATAAAAGTGGCCCTCGCATCCTTCTATTTTTCTATGTGGCCCTTGCTGGAAAATGTTTGGACACCTCTGTCTTAGACACACATAGTAATAAAGGTGTTTGTGAAATCCCCTGATGTTTTTTAGTACTAAATTAACCACAACATAAGCGCCGCATAAAACATGTCGCTACTGGCCTGACGTTTCCTAAAAAACATTGGTAATTTTTTCAATGTTTAGCTAAATTTTACTGCAAACAAATATTGGCTCCAAATATCGGTTATCAGCCTCCTTGACTACTAATAATCTGTATCGGAATAGGCCCTAAAAACAGCCAATCGATGGATCTCTATTTTACGGTTCAGGCTCTCTGTCCACTCACCCTGTGTGTATAATCCAGCAGTCCTGTCTCCACCTACCGAGACAAACATTGTGATCGACTGACAAGAGGGTTCACTATGTTCATCTAATTCTGGGATTGAAGTGACAGCGCTGCACAGAGTGAACCTTCTTGCACCCTGTTTGAAAGAGAGAGACGAAAAAAACAAACACACACGTACGTGCCCAATTAATTGACAATGGTAAAGTTATCAAGCTCATTTTCATTTACCCTTTGATTAAGTGATTTACTGAAGCCTAGGTAATGTGTCCGGGGTGAGCAGTGCAAGGCAGGCGAATCTCCAGTATTAGTGCCTTTATTCATGCTTGAACAACCCGCACGCCTCCATCTGGATGGCAGCAGTGCTTCAATTTGACCAGGAAATATGACAAAGTATACACAGCCTTTGGTTTTACCATATTTATCAGGTTCTAAATAGTATTTCAATTCGGCAGGTGGAAAAAGGTTGGAGCATGACAAAACCATCATAGGAAAGGGTTGTGCTATTTAACATAACATATATGGTATAATATAATGATACTACTGCTACTAATTTAGTGGTTTTCAAAAAAAATAATTCTCTATTTTTTTAACCCCCCCCCAAAAAAATTTTTTTTTAAAGGGGAACTGCACTTTTTTGGTAATTTTGCCAATCGTCCACAATCATTATGAAAGACATGACGACGGATGTATTTTTTTTTTTTTAATGCATTCTTAATATTAAATAAATGCGATCAAAAGTCTGCTTAAAATAGAGCATACGGGAGCCGCTCTATTCTGGCCATAAAAAAAACATCCAAACACCTCCATTAGGGTTTTATATACATGATGTCAGTTTATATGTAATGTAGCGGGCAGATTTATAATAACATGTAATATTTACATATTTTGCTCATTTTAAGCATACGTGGCACATTAATTTCAAAACACATCACAACGTTTGCTTTTTTTAAACATCATCACTGATTATTACTCACTGCAGACTTTATGAGAGCTAGCAAACATAATAAAATGTCACTTACTGTGCAATGTCTGCTGTCATTAGGACGCCGACTGCTAGGATGTTCATGTATTCCCTTTTAGATGAAGAATGACTAATAATCCTAGCGAAGAAAAGACCCAAGCATTTTTTTGTGTCGTTTTCGCCATTTCCTAGTTTAAATTCGCTGTAACTTGTCGGAATACATCCTCATCCTTCTCGTATCCAGGTGAGATGCATGATTTATGATCTAGAATAAAGTTGACGAGCAAGGCAGCGAGGAAGCAGCTGATCAGTCGATCATGTCATGTCAACATTGGCACTCAAGCTCCTGATCACGGCGCCGCTATAAATAGTTTGCCTGCAATAGCGCTTATAATAACAATACCACTAATACTTGGTTAATATTGAAGTCACAAATGGAGTATTGTTGGCGCTTATGGATGTGTTTTTATTGGATTTTATGGTGCCAATAGAGGACTTCCCATTGATTCCGCTGTAAGCGGACTTTTATTTCAGTTTATTTACGAGCAAGAATGCATTAAGAATAAAAAAATATATCCATCGTAATGTCGTTCATAATGTTTGTGAACGATTGGCAAAATTCCCCAAAAAGTGCAGTTCCCCTTTCAATTTTTGGGGGGGGGGGTGAACATTTAAAAAAAAAAAAAGTGCAGTTCCTTTAAAAACTTCCTTTAAATACTGTAGTATTGAGAACCGTGATAATATTACATTTATTAGTACAAACCACCATATAACTTGTTGCATGCAATCACCTGATTATGAACATACATTAATAAAATAAGCTGAGACGACATCTGAAATAATTTCAAACTATTTTTAAGATAACTTTATTAACTGAATTTGTAACAGTCTAACAAGACTGCTCAGTCTGTTTGATTTTTAAAACAGGCTAACATTAAGTCACGGGGTTATGCATTTTTAAACTGATTCTAATACTAATACTGAAATGCCTGCCTATCCACCTAACACTTCAACGCACCCCAAATATTTGAGAATGGATGATGGATGATGCGTGTAAGAGTGATTTCCATGTATAATATTGCTGCTTCTACCTACTCTATGTTCTGGTGATATATTGCAATTTAAGTCCTGACCCTTATTCTCTTTCTTTGTATCTTGTAGGACCGGAATCGGCCCTTTGATGCGTTTAGCTTGCACTCTTTGGAGAATTCCTTAATGGATATGATAAGGACTGACCACGACAAAGGTAAAGCTCACCTTGCTGACGGCCCACCAGTGACTATCGCAGATATTATATGGAGGAATCATTTTGCAGGTCAGGAATATTCATATGTCCATGCTTAAACATAACATATAGGTTGTTCTTTTGCCCCATCACATTTATTTCTCATGTAAGGATGTTTTGATGTGCGATGAAAATAATTAATATGGCTTACTGTATTTCATTTGTTACTCTTTCAAATAGGTGATTGATGTGTTTGATGTGTTAATGTGTTCGTGATAGAGAACATTTTCTCGCTTTAAGTCCTGTTTGTATGACAATGATTGAACAAAAACTGCTTGTCCTTTAGGTTTTAGCCATTTTTAATACTTCGCATATATTTGGCTCAGGAATTTAAATTAGGATTAGAGAGTGAATTCACTGGAGAAGCTTTATCAGGCTCATTATTTTGAGTGGTACACATGTAGCTCTGTAAAAGTTAGACTTTTTACTCTCAGAAATGTTGTCAGGCATGTACACAAAATGTGAACCCATAGTCCACAAATGATGTCTGCATAAGCTGTACTATTTTACACCTCAAATTGTATTATATTCTCAAGGTACAATGAAACTTGGATATAACCTAGAGTAGTCTGTGTACAGCTTTGAAAGCAGTGAAGATGTACTCCATACAGAGTCATTCTATTTGAAAATGCTGGCAACACAAGTGAGTACACCTCACTAACAGTGTAAATATTTATCATTAATATCAAGCACTGCTTTATTCTTCTTTGGCATGTTTGGCTGATCCCTGACGATATTATGAATTTGGTGGATATTAGACACTTTCTGCAATACTGCAAAATTTGGTATCGATCCAATACCAGGTGAATAGCCAAGAAGAAGGGCTGTTCTGATTGGAGATTTATGCTGCAGATTCCAACACTGATCATCCATTAATGAGATCGGGCCGATGCCAATACCGACACTGATCACATGTATTAACAGTACATTTTTTAGTGTATTTATGGTGACCGTTTAACAATTTCAGCACAATATTTAAACTAGTTCCTTATTTTCTTTTATTATAAACAGTTGTTTGAACAAAACAAAGTCAATAGTAAATAATGACTAAACACACTCTCTTATGCATTGAAAACCTTTTGGCCTCAAAGTTCTCCTGGGTCCAAGGAATTATTCTCTGAATTCGTAAACCTAACAAAACAAAAACAAAAAAGTATTTTAAGAAAATAGAAAAATTGACCTAACCAGTCTAGTATGGAGCATATACTGATGAAACCCTTGGTGTCCACACCACTAATTTATGGATCAATCCGATCATCTGTACTGACTGTGACAATGCTGACACACCAACAGTTGTTGTTATATTATCCTCTCTTTAGACTCTTACTCTACTTGTTAAATTTCTGTTAATAGCTGCTTACTTTCTGCTGTAACGCGGTTCCAACTAAACTTTCTAAACTTCACTAAGTATGTTTTTCTTCTTTTGTTTCAAGCTAGCTTAACATCTAGCAAGCTCAGCTATTAGCATGCCTGCTCCTGCTTGCTCTCGGTGTGTAACGTATTTAGCCTCGTCCTACTACATATAATATGCCCTACTTGATACTGATACTTAAGATACTAAGAAATGCAATTAATTTGCTGTAATGGAGGTGATTATTATTAACATAGGAAAGTATCGCCATGCTGTGAATAGAGATACACAATCAGCTGCTAGCTAGTCAATAGGGGACTCAAAATAAACACAATATTAGCCAGAGAGATCTGCTTTTATTGCCATTAAAAGGCATTAATAGACAATGACGATCACATACTTTTTTATGAAAATCGTCCGATTTTCGGTGGCTGTTTGATCGACACATCCTTACCAGTAAGTAGTAGTCTTGGAGCCATGGAGCTGAATGTGCAAGTGTAGTTTTATGTTGCGCCTGACAATGTGTACTGTATGTACTTATTACACACCAGCTGTTTAATTATAATGTGCATCCTAGTTATAGTTTTTATTACCAAATTTGGAGATGTCGAAATCCCTGTGTAAAATTGTTAATGCTAATCAGCAGCATGTGTATGGCAAAGTAAGTGTAAATTAGCTTAGAGCTAGAATTTTGGAAAAGTGGAGCTATACTTTACATTTGAGCGTTTTCTATCAGGCATGCTTGCTTTGGTGGCATGGAAAATTGCAACAATACCTAGAGGCAGTTTAGCTGAGTCCGGTCTGACTGCTGCTTGTTTCCTTGCCATGTGTTTGAGCCAGTATTTAGTGTGCAACCAGATGTGACGTCATTGGCAACAAATATGACACTTTGATTTTACAAGAATCGATGCCCAGTTGAACCAACACAATTCGGTCAGTACCTATAAATGTACTGAGTCAATGCCCAGTTGTACGAACACAATTCGGTCAGTACCTACAAATGTACTGAGTTCCGTCAATAGGGTCCCCATCTGAGCTGGAGACTATGCCAGGTGCCTTCTGGTGAGAGGTAGGGCTACACCCTAAACTGGTTGGCAGTCAATGAGAGGGCACATACAAAAAAACAAAATCACACTCACATTCGCACAATCTAGAATCTCTGTAGCCGAACACGCTTGTTTTTTGGATGTGGGATGTAGTCGGATTACTCATAGAAAACTCACACATGGGAAAAACACGCAGACTCTAGCGTCTGATATTGACCATTTTGTTATTCAATGTCTGAAATATCACACCTATATAATTTACCATCTGAAATGGGCCTTTTTCTGAGCTGGTGGAGGTTTGTTGCCTCCACAATCACCCTGACCACAATTATCAAAGCAGAGCATGATGGTACATAAAGTGTATCTTGAGAGTATTCACAGCACTATACTATTTCCACATTTTGTTATGTTACAGCCTTATTCCAAAATGCATGAATTCATTTAAGTTCTTAAAATTCTACAGACAATAACCCATAATGACAATGTGAAAGTTTTTTAGAGCTTTTTGAAATGTACTAAAAATAAAATCACATGTACAAAGGTATTCACAACTTTTGCTCAATACTTTGTTGATGCACCTTTGGCAGCAAATACAGCCTCAAGTATTTGTGAATACGATGCCACAAGCTTGGCACACCTATCTTAGGGAAGCTTCACTCATTCCACTTTGCAGCATCTCTCAAGCTCCATCAGGTTAGTGGGAAGTGTCAATGCACAGCTTTTTTCAGATCTCTCCAGACATGTTTAATCAGATTTCAGTCTGGGCTCTGGCTGGGCCACTCAAGGAAATTTGCAGAGTTGTCCTAAAGCCATTCCTTTAATACATTGGCTGTGTGCTTAGGGTTGTTGTCCTGCTGAAAGATGAACCGTCCCCCCAGTCTGAGTTCAAGAGTGCTCTAAAGGAGGTTTTCATCCAGGATGTCTCTATGCATTGTTGCATTCATATTTCCCTCTATCTTGACTAGTCTCCCAGTTCCTGTCACTGAAAAACATCCCCACAGCATGATGCTGCCACCACCATGCTTCACTGTAGGGATGGTATTGGCCTGGTGATGAGCGGTGCCTGCACTTTCAGGTGCATTTTGACAAACTTTTTTACTAAGAATTGGTGTCTGGCCACTATACCCTATAGACCTGATTGGTGGATTGCTGCAGAGATGGTTGTCCCTCTGTAAGGTTCTCCTCTCTCCTCAGAGGAATGCTGTAGCTCTGACAGAGTGATCATTTGGTTCTCGGTCACCTCCCTGATTATGGCTCTTCTCCCCCGATCGCTCAGATCTAGGAGGAGTCCTGGTGGTTCCAAACTACTTCCATTCAGGATGATAGAGGCCACTGTGTTCATTGGGACCTCCAAGGCAGCAGATATTTGTCTATTCCCTTCCTGAGATTTGTGCCTCGAGACAATCCTGTCTTGGAGGTTTACAGACAATTCCTTCAACTTCATTCTTGGATTTTGCTCTGCCATGCACCGTCAAGTGTGGAACCTTATATATAGACAGGTGTGTGCCTTTCCAAATCATGTTCAACCAAATTGGAATTTACCACAGGTGGACTCTAAGCTGTAGGAACATCTCAAGCATGATCAGTTGAAATAGGATACTCCTGAGCTCATTTTTTCACTTCATGGCAAAGGCTGTGAATACTTAACGTAAATTCAGGACTATAAGTCACTACTGTTTTCCTATGCTTTGTACTCTGCCGCTGTTTTATGGATTTTTGTTTGCTGACGGCCATAGAGCAAATAGTTTTCATTAAACACATGCATATACACTCAAATTGTGTGTTATTGATTGCGCTATGGTGCCATCTTTTGGACGAGTTTGCTCACTGCTGAATTCCTGCTGTTTAAAGCTTTGAACTGGAAGTAGAAGTGCCGTTTTGTCTTCCAATCGTCCATAGCGTTTCTACTCATATTGATTCTTCATTCATCACTCCAGCAACATTTGTATTATAGTATAACTAAAATAATTCAACAGTCCCATGTATGATGTCTGTAGGACTGTTTTCATGTATATTTGTATCGTAATGTAATGAAGCTAGCGTCGTTAACATTAGCTAAATGGGTAACACATTTACAAGTGTCTGTGTTAGTATTATTAACTTACATCGGCATTCTGATTGTATTGTTTCAGTTTCACAAATTCCTCAGTAAATTCACAGAGTTATTGAGTCTGTTTAGCTGATTGGAGAGCAAGCTTCCGCAGGTAGTACGTCCATGACAATGATGTCTGTTTTGTTTGATCAGCCGTTTTACTGCCGTGTTACAGATGTTTGGAAACAATTAATGTATGTTAATAAACATTTACGATTGTTTATATGGAAACAAAAATTGTCTTCTAAAATTTAGTGGGTACGGCATATAGTCTATATGTCTATAGTCCGCAAATACGTTATGTACATGTCATTTCTTAGTTTAACATTTTTAATAAATTCACAAAAAATTCTAAAAGAAAATCTTGTACACATTGACCTTCTGGGATATTGTGTGTATACTTTTGAGGACCAAAATGAATGTATTCAATTTTAGAATAAGTCTGAAACATAACAAAATGTAGAAAAGGGAAGTGCTGTGAATACTTTCCGGATACACTGTAAACGTGGGTGTACATTCTTCTTTTCAATGTTTACCATTGTAGTTTGTCATATAGAAAGGCGTGTGGCTGTTACAAACCACACTGCAGCTCCTCCCAGTTTGTGTAGAGTTTCTTAGTCATGTGTTTGTTGTGGATTCTAAAACTTTCAAAAACATGTTGAGACTTAGTGTTTAATTCCAATAAGACCCACAAATAATATATGTTTTCTGTTGATTCACTAATTTGATAGTGATATGTTGTGGTATGGATATACTGGTCTGGAATCACACTTTTAAACTCCATTCATCAGAGCAAATTAACCCAGTATGTCCCGTTTTGACATTCCCAGCTGAATGGGTTCCACCCACGTCCATCCCGACATTTCTTGCATACCTGTTGTTTTGGAAGAGAAAAACTTAAAATGCCTTTAAGTAAAGTGGGTCATAAAGTGTGTTTGGTCCCTCTGCCCACACTGCTCTTTTTTTCTCTTTATGTGGAAGAGTGGGGCTCTTTACGCTGATGTGTTGACAAGTCAGTACACACTTACACTTCATCCAGTACTGCATCCATAACAACATTTAATGCTTGTACTGAACCACGTAAGGTACTGATACAGAGCATACATGAGGTCTTTAGATGTTACTTCTGCACATCTAAAGACTTCAACTACAAGCTTGAAATGTAGGTAGGTGTTCTGTTTTGAGAGTCTTGTTGGAAATAGGCAAAAGTACTGAAACTAGGTGTGTCTCGAAACAACTTTTTCACTCACAATACAGTTCCATATCGGCCTATAATGATATCAGCACAATTCATACATACTTTTATCATTTTGTCATGTAGAATGTTAGAAAAGGCTTGATCAACGGAAATTACTTAGAATACAATGGTAGGTATGAAAAACACTAACCTATTATTACCAGTGTGCTATGGAATTATGCTGTCTTTAAGTTGAAATAAAGTGGTAATTGTTTTTATTGGCATCTAGTGTCCACAATAATTAATTACGTTTAAATGCTCATGACATTGTAAATTGAAAGATGCGGAAACGTTTGTTACAGGGTATTTTTCTTTTTGGAGACTTTGTATCTGTTCGTAATATTGTTATTATTTGACGCCAGAGGAGAATCTCAAAAATACAAGAGAGGTGAATATACAAAAAGAGTCCTTTTAATTTCACCAAAAAGCAAATAACAACAAAAGACTGGCTGGAAGGATCATAAAAGCCTGCAAACTACGCCAGCCTCAAAGGGGGGAAATCAAAAGACAATGCCGCTGGCGGGAGACAGCCAGTGACACGAAACAGTACAAATAAAACAAGTAACAAACAAATGTAGACCACTAGGGGAAAACAGGAGGACTGAGCACTCAAATACAAAAACTTACAGAATCGAGAAGTGTCAAAAATAAACTCAACGACCAGGAGCACTGGAAGCAAGCTGATTTTGCGTGGAGCAACGTGTTGCAACAACGTGAAAAATCCCACACGGTGCATGAGATGAGAATAAATAAGCAGAGGGTGATTGA
Source organism: Entelurus aequoreus (assembly GCF_033978785.1). Lineage (NCBI taxonomy): Eukaryota > Metazoa > Chordata > Actinopteri > Syngnathiformes > Syngnathidae > Entelurus > Entelurus aequoreus. The sequence goes on from NC_084739.1 coordinate 39,454,824, forward strand.
TAACGGCTGTGCTTGTCACACCCGCCTTCCTCTGGTAACCATGGCAACTAAAAAAAAGAAAAGGCACAGGGAGCCACAAAGCCAACAGTAGGCACCAGAAACCAGATATGTAACAAATATGCAACTATAATAATGTGTGGCGAAGTTGGTAGAGTGGCCGTGTCAGCAATCGGAGGGTTGCTGGTTACTGCGGTTCAATCCCCACCTTCAACCATCCTAGTCGCGTCCGTTGTGTCCTTGGGCAAGACACTTCATCCTTGCTCCTGATGGGTGCTGGTTAGTGCCTTGCATGGCAGCTCCTGCCATCAGTGTCTGAATGTGTGTGTGAATGGATGAATGTGGAAATACTGTCAAAGAGCTTTTATACCTTAAAGGTAGAAAAGCGCTATACAAGTATAACCCATTTATTTATTTATATCAACAAATGTTGTGTTGTAGACCAGTGGTCTCCAACCACCGGGCCGTGGCCCGGTACCGGTCCGTGGATCGATTGGTACCGGGACGCACAAGAAATAAAAAAAACAAATAAAAAATTTAAAATATATATATATTTTTTTTTAATTAAATCAACATAAAAAACACAAGATACACTTACAATTAGTGCACCAACCCAAAAAACCTCCCTCCCCCATTTACACTCATTCGCAAAAAAGGGTTGTTTCTTTCTGTTATTAATATTTCTGGTTCCTACATTATATATCAATATATATCAATATAGTCTGCTGGGATACAGTCCATAAGCACACATGATTGTATTTTTTTATGACAAAAAAAACAATAAAAAAACACAAAAAATTGTAACACAGCATTATTTCCTGGTCAAAGGTCCCTCAAAGTCATGAACGCTAATTAGAGTTAGTGTCAGTTTGAAGTGAACGCGCTTTACTCACAACTGCCGCTACCGTGCTTCATAAAGTGAACATTTGAAGTAATATAATAATCCATAAAGTTGCTCTAAAGCAAGATGGCATCCGCTGACAGGTCTCTAAATACCATCTGACGTCACTCTCTTTATCAAAACACACCTTTCTTTAATGCACAGCCACCTAACATGCCCATTGATTGTATTGATTTATATTGTACATTTTAAGTGATGTATCCTATAAAAGGTCTGTGCTCTGCGCACGCATGCCATACTTAATTATATTTACATTCTCCATTTTCATTTTTGTTTTTACTTCATTCATTCAAGATCAAATTAAAAAAAACAATCAACATGATTTTTAAAATAAATCATGAATGAAAACGAGCAGAAATAAACTTAAAACTTATAATATCTGCCCCCTATTCACACAGTTACATTTGTTGTTTAACTCAGAATACTATTAAGGCAATATTTCTATTTCATAACATACAACAAAAACAAACAAACAGGAACACATTAATTTACTCCACGTTGTATCTTCTCATCATCATGATTTTTACATTTTGTTTAAATACAGAAATATATTTACATTCTTTTGTTCCACTGTCAAATTTGTTCCATAAACTACACCTCTGATTGAAAAGCTTATTTCCATTGTCACTTCTCCAAATCTCAGTCTATTAAATTATAATTACTTTCTCTTTTACCAAATTTGTTTAGAATTGTTGTATGTAGTACATGATATTTAAGATATTATACTCTACCAATTCAATACATTTCAAAGACTTTACCTGTTTGAATATTGGGTTTGTTGGTTCCCTGTATGCATTTCAAGTAATGATTCTCATGGCTGTCTTCTGCAAAATAAAGATAGGATTTAAATGTTTTACAGGCACTACCCCAGAGTTCAATACAGTATGTCAGATATGGAACAATCAGGAGGTATACAAAATATACATCGCTTTTTGATTAAGCAATTATTTCCCCTTGTGCAAAATAGCAATATTTTTAGATATTTTAATTCTGTATAGTTCATATGTGACTTCCATTACACATTTCTATCAATCAGTGCACCCGAAAACTTGATCTTTTTTGTTCTTTGAATCTCAACTCCTTGGACATATAATGAGGCATCCACACTTTTCCTACTACTGCAAAAAAATCATACATTTACTTATACCAGTATTTAAGGATAATCTATTAACATCAAACCATCTTTTGATTTTAATAATAATAATAATAATAATGGATTAGATTTATATAGCGCTTTTCTAGGCACTCAAAGCGCTTCACAGAGTGAGAACCCATCATTCATTTTTACAACTCATTCATTCATCATTCATTCACCGGTGTGAGCGGCACCGGGGGCAAGGGTGAAGTGTCCTGCCCAAGGACACAACGGCAGCGATTTTTTTGGATGGTAAGAGGCGGGGAGCGAACCTGCAACCCTCAGGTTTCTGGCACGGCCGCTCTACCCACTACGCCATACCGCCCCAATAAAGTCGTTTTCAACCACTTCTAACACATCTGTAATATTTGGTCCTGAAAAAAATTAGGTTGCGTTGTCAGCAAGCCAATATAATAATCCGATATTTATTTTTTGCTGATATCGGACCAATATCAACATTGGTTTGGGATACCCCTAATTGAAACACTGGACAGGTAAATATGTGCATTACAAATTATTTAAGTTGACTTGTAAAATTTCACCCAAAAACCGAATACCCCCAAATAACTTTAGATATACCTTTTTAGTTTTCAAGTTCTACACATATCCTCTTTGAGGCTGTTACAGAACATTTTTGGGACAGAGAAATCGGAAAGACTTAAAACACGCAGGCACTTGCACACACAAGCTCAACTTGTCTGACTCACATGATCTTACTCATCATCATGCATCAGTTACTATTTGCATTGTTACTGTGGGTGTGAGAGCGTGCACCGAGTTGACATGGTTTACATTAAACCACATTAACTCAACACATAAATGTATTCTTTGCTTATTTTCCTAATTCCTTATAAGATGTAAATCTTCAAAGGAAATGTACACAGGAAATTAACTGCCTAGCCTTTCAGTTTGCAGGCATTTATACTCAGACACAGGTGGCAACTTTGACAATCTTTGTGATCGCTTGTCCCGGTTTTTAGTACATGGCTATGATTGAACTGTTCCTTAAAAATATAATTAGCCTTACTGTGACTTACATTGTAGGGAAGGTAGCAGGACGTATCAGTCATCAGAAGTTGAAGTAGAACAAACACTGCTGCTGTTTGACTTTGTGCGTTTGTTGACAAGAGCATTGGTCTGGAGATAAGAGTCCATACAGTGTCTTTATCACCAGGCACAACACAACAAGTCAAATGCAAGCACCAGAAGCCCGTTTACACGCTGTCAGGTTCAGTATGTTAGACCATTTTTATGCCTCATTGCTTCATTTGGGTCAAGTGAGCGTGAAATGTGTCAGATTATACTTTGCTCTTTGGGCAAACTGTGCATAAGGGAGTAAAATTATGTAATGTCCTAAAGACTCAATGACACTTAGGGAGAAGAAGTCAGTTAAGCTTAAATTAAATTGAGGTGAAAAGTCAGTGGTAGACTTGACCTCATAACCTTTCAACCCCATAATTCTGATGAGACGATCACAACAATTAACTAAGATTGCTTCATGTACTTTAAACCTAAAGCTGTCATGGCTGCATAAAGATAAGGTGATGGGTGATACATTGCAACAAATACCAAGTAAACTGTCGTTATGGAGGAAAACTCATGACTGGGCTGATCCTGTCAACAAAACAAAACACATATTCTAGGCTTGTTTTGTCTGCGTCAATAACAGCCGGCCTGAATTTCACTGAAAGCTTTTGACTATTTTGATCTCCTGGGTCAGGCCTGTTGGTGCAAATATGTATGACAGGATATAGGTCAGGGTGACAAATTCATAAGATGACTCAGCATATTTTCAATCATTGCACTCAACTGTCAGGTTCCTTTCTCTTAGTACTCATGCCTTTTTCGCAGTATTGTTTCAGTGATGTGTGCTCTGGTACGACTGAAGTAGTTCTGCAACAGAAATCCATTTTCCATCTGTTTCACACCCCATGCCTTCACAAGACCTCTGCTATACATTTTCACCTTGAACAGCTGAGAAGACAAGCTGTCCCCTTTGAAGTGAAACCCCTGGCCTTCTATGTCCCTCGCTTTGAAGACTGTAAACAACATAAACAGTTCTGAATCTTTTCTGACACACCTCGTATAGTTATCAACAATAACAGCCACCTTGTATCATAATCGTGAAAAGAAAGACTAAAAATTCAAACACACACATGCACACGCTTGCCCAAAATGGATGTGATGTTTTATTAATGTGATTGTCCTTCCAGTCTGTTATTAATGATTACCGCAACCTTGCAAAAAAAGAAATACTGCTAGATAAACAAAAGGACTCCGAGAAAGGTGAATAAATAATGTAAAATGTGCATTTCTTTACATTGCGTTCCACCAAGTATTTGTTCATGCAGTCACCCTTTTTATAACAGATTGGGTTGTTAATCAAGATCCACTTGCCAGTTTGTCATATAAAATGTCAGATACTCTCAGCTTTTTGTTATGCTTTAAGTTGCGAGTATACCTTGAGTTTAGAGCATTTTCACCGTCGGTTGAAGCAATATTCCTGACATAGTTGTGCCGTTTGAACAATAAAGACTTAATATATTTATACACGTTGTGCGTGCTTTGTTTACACACAAGAAACAAACATCATTTTTGATTAGACAGTTGTTGTGTGCATATAAGCGGCGCTTAGAGATCGCATTATTTTCACAAACCGTGGAAAGCCGGTTCGTGAAAATAATGCATACTTTGAACCGGTGCCTGGTGGAACCCTGATCTACACTACTGTTAAAATGTAATAAGCACTTATTCTTTTGTTGTTTGGATATCTTTGGACAATACTACAAATTTGATTATCAATCCAATTCCAAGTATTTACAGGGGAAGCATTGATCATACTAGGGATGTAACGATAAACAAGGGTTTTAATGATAACCACGGTAATATTCCCAATGGTTACTGCTACCGATTTAAATTTGAATTATCGAAAAACCGTGATTGATGACTTTGATAAACTCCCAGACTGACTATGCGCTAGCTCGTTTGCTAGCTTAAATGCTAACATGAAAACAAGACACATTAACATTTTCACCCATTAAGAAACATTGACCCCAATATAAACTTATATAAACACATTAGTGTCCGAACAAGTAAACTATTTAATTGTATAAATTGAACCTACAAGCTGGGCTCTCTTAGCTTCGTGTGATCAAGCTTTACTCAAACGAATACGACACACAGGGTTTTTTTAGCGTTTTTTTACACTGATGGAGTTGTCTATAACAGGAAGTTAACTTCTGTGATGTCAAATAACCCGTAAATTAAGCCAAGTGAACGCTCAATTTGTTAAGCTATTTCTTTATTTGCAAGAAACATAGTTTACTTGCCGCCATGGAGACAAGGATTCGGGACTCTCACTGTGGAGAGACAATAGCCGCTAGTGAGGACGCTACATTGCGTTGAGGACGTGGTCATTTGCTTGTTGCTGTCAAATTTGTGCGACAAAGCTAGAATGTGTCATCAGAATGCAGTATCATGATATGGCCATAGTATTAAAAACTATATCGCCAGCCAAATGTATATAATTTATATCATGTATATCATAAATTGTCTGTATTTCACAACCCTACAAAGTTATTGCCTGACCTAAAGGAGCAAATGGCAGAGACCCAGAGCTAGAATATTTTAAGGTATTGGTAAAGCAACTGTCCCCTAAATTTCTACTCACCATAGACAGGCACAGACAAGTATTTTTTAAGTGAGTAATTCAGTCATACATATTAGTCACCTTAATTTTTAGCCTTGTGGCGGTGGAGATCTACCTCAGGGTTCTTTCACATGTATTTAACTGGAACTCATTGCATGTTGACTAACTTAAGGGACACTGCAGATTAGTCTACAAGAGCAGAGCACTGATGCTAAACCAACAACTATTCCCTACTAGCTCTATTCAACATTTCCAGTAATTTTTAGCAAACCATCAGCCAACACCAACCTGCAGGAAACAGCTAATCAGGCTCTTAAAGGGGAACTGCACTTTTTTTTAAATTTTGCCCATCATTCACAATCCTTATTAAAGACATGACGACAGATGGAATTTTTTTTTCTTTATGACTTCCAAATATTAAATACATTTGATCAAAAGTCTGCTTAAAATGGAGCCTATGGAAGCCGTTAAATTCTGTCTATAAAGCCCCTAATAAAACATATATCACCTCCATTGAGGTATTATATGGATGATGTAAGTATACATGTAATGTAGTAACAGGCACATTTATAATAACATATGATATTTTCATATTTTGATCATTTTAATCATAAGGTTTTTTTCCCTTCATTTCTGCTCACTGGAGACTTTATGAGAGCCAACAAACATAATACAACATCACTTACTGTATAAGGTCTGCTGTCATTAGGATGCTGACTGCTGGGATGTTCATATATGCTCATTTAGGTTAAGAATGTCTCAATCCTCACAAAGAAATGGGATGGAGGGGTGGGGGGCAACAAGCGCTATCCGTGTCGTTCTCGCCAGTTGTAGGTCCTGAATTGGCTGTCAACGTGTGCCAACTTGTCGGATTACCCACTCAGACATCTCATGTCCAGGTGAGAAGCATAATTTATGATCTGCAGTAAACTACAGGGAGAAAGGAATCGAGAAAGCAGCAGACCACTTGATGATGTAAACATAGGATGACACGGAAGTGATTACGTCGCCGCTATAAATAGTTCATCTACAATAACAATATCACTAGTAGTAGTAATAGACCTACACTACCGTTCAAAAGTTTGGGGTCACCCAAACAATTTTGTGGAATAGCCTTCATTTCTAAGAACAAGAATAGACTGTCGAGTTTCAGATGAAAGTTCTCTTTTTCTGGCCATTTTGAGCGTTTAATTAACCCCACAAATGTGATGCTCCAGAAACTCAATCTGCTCAAAGGAAGGTCAGTTTTGTAGCTTCTGTAATGAGCTAAACTGTTTTCAGATGTGTGAACATGATTGCACAAGGGTCTTCTAATCATCAATTAGCCTTCTGAGCCAATGAGTAAACACATTGTACCATTAGAACACTGAAGTGATAGTTTCTGGAAATGGGCCTCTATACACCTATGTAGATATTGCACCAAAAAACAGACATTTGCAGCTAGAATAGTCATTTACCACATTAGCAATGTATAGAGTGTATTTCTTTAAAGTTAAGACTAGTTTAAAGTTATCTTCATTGAAAAGTACAGTGCTTTTCCTTCAAAAATAAGGACATTTCAATGTGACCCCAAACTTTTGAACGGTAGTGTATATTAGCGTCCCTTCACTGGCTCCCTGTGCGTTACCGAATCAATTTTAAACTCCTTTTATTTGTTTTTAAATGTCTAAACAACCTCGCGCCAACATATCTCTCCAACCTCCTTCAGCCTTACTGCCCCACCCGATCCCTAAGATCAGCCGATCAGCTGCTACTGACGGTCCCTGACACAAGGCTGAAGCATAGAGGTGACAGAGCTTTCGCCGCTGCTGCTCCCAAGCTCTGGAACGACCTACCTCTGAGCGTTAGACAAGCCTACTCACTTCCTGTTTTTCAATCTCTCTTAAAAACATACTTTTATTCCATGGCTTTTAACACTGAGTGATATCCATCCTGCAATGGCGCCCCATAATACACCTGCTGTGAACCTGTTTTTATGTTTTATTTATTTTATTTATTTATTTTTTATCATGTTCTGTTTGTGTTGTGTTGTGTTTGCTCGGTTCTCGTATTATCTTTTAACCTGCCCATTGTACAGCACTTTGGCTACCCCTGTGGTAAATTTTAAAGGTGCTTTATAAATAAAGTTGATTTGATTTGATTTGATTAGTTAATATTCAAATCACGAAATGTAAATGGAGTATTGTTGGCACTTTTTGAATGGTTATTTATCGGATTTTATGGGCGGAATAGTGGAACTCCCATTGGCTCCGGTGTAAGCTGACTTTTATTTACATTTATTTAATATTTACAATGCATTTTTTTTTAAATCCATCCGTTGTCATGTCTTTCATGATGATTGCAAACAATAGGCAAAATTCCAAAGAAACTGCAGTTCCCCTTTAAATAAACGTAAATAAAAGTCAGCTTACAGCGGAGCCAATGGGAGCAGACAAACTATTTATAGTGGTGCCATGATCACTTCCGTGTGTGCCAATGTTGACATAATCGAGTGGTGTGCTGCTTTCTCGCTTTCTTGCTACCTGTGAGTTTATTGTAGATCCTAAATCATGCCTCTCACCTCGACAGCAGAAGTCTGAGTAGGTATTCCGACAAGTTGGTATACTTTGACAGCCATTTAGGACCCGAAAACAGCCAGAACGACACTAAAGACGTTTTGTCACCCCGCTCACCCAACCCCATTCTTTTGTGAGTATTATGAGACATTTTTCACCTAAATGGGAATATATGAACATCCTAGCACTCGGCATTCAAATGACAGCAGACTTTAAAGTAAAGATAAAGTACCAATGATTGTCACACACACACTAGGTGTGGTGAAATTTGTCCTCTGCATTTGACCCATCCCCTTAATCACCCTCTGGGAGGTGAGGGGAGCAGTGGGGAGCAGTGGGCAGCAGCGGTGCCGCGCCCGGGAATCATTTTTGGTGATTTAACCCCCAATTCCAACCCTTGATGCTGAGTGCCAAGCAGGGAGGTAATGGGTCCCATTTTTATAGTCTTTGGTATGACTCGGCCGGGGTTTGAACTCACAACCTACCGATCTCAGGACGGACACTCTAACCACTAGACCACTGAGTGGTTTGCACAGTAAGTGATGTTGTATTATGTCTGTTGGCTCTCATGAAGTCTGCAGAGTAGTAAGCAGTGATGAAGAAAAAAAAATAGCAAACGTGATGCGTTTTTTAAATTAATGTGCCACATATGCTTAAATTGATCAAAATATGTAAATCCATCCATCCATCCATCCATTTTCTACCGCTTATCCCTTTCGGGGTCGCGGGGGGTGCTGGAGAAATACTAAATGTTATTTCTAAATGTGCCCGTTATTACGTTACATATATACAGCATGTATATAAAACCCCAATGGAGGTGTTTGGGTGTTTTTTTAAGGGCTTTGTAGGCGGAATTGCGCTGCTGCAATATGCTCCATTGTAAGCGGACTTTTGAAAATTTTTGGAAAACAAAAATAACATCCATCGTCATGTCTTTCATAATGATTGTAAAAAATGGGCAAAATAAAATAAAAAAAATGCAGTTCCCCTTTAAAGTCCCTGTGACTTTAGGGTTAAATATGCACTGGCATATCATCCCTCTGCAGCAGGCCAATTGGCTTACAAGGGAGGAATCGTTGTGTAAATTGCCAAATCTTGAAAATGCAGTCAGGTGACAATGTTGCATCACTTCTGATTAGAGAGGGCTCTATGTACTGTCGGCTGTTATCCGACTGTGTTGAGTAAAACGTTACTGTAGGCAAATTCTGATGTAATACATGACCCTAGTTCTGATGACAACAGTTTGTCTCGATGGGATATTTATTTTTACTAGGAGTTTTTGCTTGGGGTGGTTAAAGAAATCTGTTTAACCGATTACGGATCGATATCCTACATTTTTCAATATCGATTCACAGGACATGGTATTGATTCCCCAACAGTATTACACTATTAACGTTAGCTTCCAAGCCTTCTGGGGCAAAACAAACTGAAACTCAGGGACTTACTAGCATCACCCCCCAATTCTCAATGAGCCATGAAGACACAATAATAGAACCAATTGCAACATTTGTTGGCACACTTTACACTTGCTGGTTTCACGTGGCTCGTTTAGGTGCTCATACCACGCCGTTATTTCTTATTATACATGTAAACATCTGATTGAAACTTTGTAGTGATTATAGTTGTAACTAAGAGTCTTGTAAGGTGACCGTTGGTATTGGTGCAAGCTCAATATGAAGAAAGGACAACAGCCGTAATGGGGGGGCTACTTTTGTTGACAAATTTCTCTGCTAGGGCTACACGATTAATCAACATTGCAAGGTTTTAATTAGTGTGAATACGTAACCGCATGAGGAGAAGTTTATGGAGGAGGAGGGATGTGTTACGCCAGCATTTGAGTGATAGACACATTGGCCAATCAAAATGAATGAGTCTCGCGTTTGTTCGTATCTCGCTTCAAACACCTGAGCGTGTTCATTTAAAAGTAGAATTAGCTGAACACAGTGAGCCCTCTTTTCAGTCATTCACAATCTTTTCTCGGTGAGAGGAGAGCGGGACGCCAGCTTTACAGACACACACAAAGGAAGCACGTACAGACACCCTCCCTACCTGCGGCTCGCCACAAAGTAAAATATAATAGTATAAGTAAATGTGATTACGAAGCCAAAAATCCCATTGTGGGAATAGTTCATTATTAGCCCATCAACATGGACAAGCGTGTGAGAAGTGTCGTGATCCAGTGATGGCAACAAAGAAAAAGATAACGTCCAACCTCGTTTTCCCAACTGGGAAAAAAAAAGCACTTTAATATCAATCAGTCAATCAAAGTTTATTTATATAGCCCTTAATCAAAAGTGTCTCAAAGGGCTTTACCATGAATTTATTAACGTGAACCCCGACTTAAACAAGTTGAAAAACTTATTTGGGTGTTACCATTTAGTGGTCAATTGTACGGAATATGTACTGTACTGTGCAATCTACTAATAAAAGTCTCAATCAATCAATAAAAAGGCTGCACAAGCCACAACGACATCCTCGGCTCAGATCCCACATCAGGACAAGAAAAAACTCAACCCAATGGGACACAATGAGAAACCTTGGAGGGTTTGCTAGACATAGGGAGGCCCGAAAATAAAATGTTACAGTAATTGAGACGGGACGTAACGAATGCATGAATAATGATCTCAGCGTCGCTGGTGGACAAAATGGAACAAATTTTAGCGATATTACGGAGATGAAAGAAGGCTGTTTTACTAACACTCTTAATGTGTGACTCAAATGAGAGAGTTGGGTCGAAGATAATACAGAGATTCTTTACCGAGTCGCTTTGTGTATAATAGGTTTTTTGTCAAATGTTAAGGTGGTATTATTAAATAGGTGTCAATATTTATTTAAAGTACATTTTTGCGCACAGTAATGAATCCATTTTAGTTTGTGTTTATTTATTTAGGATAACACATTGTATTACCTTCTAATTACAGTACTATGGTAAACAATGCTAAAGTAACGGGAAATAAAAGTTTATATCCTTTAGGTGAACTTGCATTATTATTATATATTATGATTACCGGCACATTACATCATAAACACTGAATAGTTGTTATCAGCTATTTATTCAGTTTGAGAGCGTGATGTTGACAAAAGCGCTGAGCCTGTCTACATAATATTGTTTTAAGTAAAATACAGCACAGTGTTTTAATGTGTGGCACCTTGAGACAAGTATATGTTGATTGACAGTGTAAAAGCAACTGTCACTCATTATTTTTGCAGTTTTATGTACAAAATATAAAAATCACAATCGCACTTTTGGAGGGAAAAATTGCAATTAGTTTTTTCCTCAAAACCATGCAGCCTTTCTCTTCACACACAGCCCTGTTGTTAAGTGTGCCAGAAAAACCAAGCACACACTGCTGGCCTTCACAAGAAAATCGCTGTGCTTTACATCCTGACTGACTACGTTGTAGCAAAGTACGGGTCCAAGACAAAAAGCTTACCTATTCAGTGTTATTATTTTCTGCATGAAGAAATGCAATTTGCAGTGATGGGATGCTGCAACACACTTTCATTTGTAATTCCTTTGATTCAAAATTGCACTTGTTTGACTTTTTGCAGTTTAAACTGTCCAAAGTTCTTTACGATGAAGAGAAAAAATGAAGTACAATTGTATTGAACCGTGATTAAACGATTTCTAACCTTCTGAAATCAAATCAAACCAATTTAGGAAATTGAGCATACCACCCAATCCTAGTTTTTGCTGATGCTGGTTGGTTAGAATGAGTGAGATAAGCAGACAGACGATCTCTCACACAAGACCACTTTCCATGAACGTACTGACAGATGGAGCTGCCTTTGTCACTATAGCAGAATGAAGCCTGTGTGGAGGTCTGTCTTTTCCATCCCTTTGTTTGTGTGTGTGTGTGTGTGTGTGTGTGTGTGTGTGTGTGTGTGTGTGTGTGTGTGTGTGTGTGTGTGTGTGTGTGTGTGTGTGTGTGTGTGTGTGTGTGTGTGTGTGTGTGTGTGTGTGTGTGTGTGTGTGTGTGTGTGTGTGTGTGTGTGTGTGCATATCAAAGATATGACAACAAATGAATGCCTGTTTTCTGTTATCATGCTTATTTGTGTATTCCCTTCATGTAAAATACTCCATTGTCCTATTGTTTATAGTAGCAGAAAAGATTAAACCACATCTGTCAAGATACTGGATTCGTCTCGTTTTCTCCTCTTTAGGTTAACTCCTCCTTTTTTTGTCTTGTACAGGACGTATGGGTATTAACTTTCATCATCCTGGAGTCGACCACATAATGCCACTGAGCAGTAAGTCATTTTCCCATTTGATGTGTTTCATTTCTTTCTTTCCAGAAGGTTACACCTTCATTTTGTCCGCAGAATGAGAGGCATTTGGTGGCCAGTGTGTAGCCAACACATACCATATTTCTAGGGATGCCCAATGTTGGCTTTCTTACTGATATCCCACATAAACATACCATACCAATGTATGCAGGTCTTGCATATTTATTAACCACAGGCAAAACTTGAAAATAATTCCAGACCAGAGTTATCAATGCTATGTGGTGCACAGCATAGTTTTCAATAAGTTCATCACTCATGTGTCGCTTAAGGTCACATAACGAGCATTATCCATTCATATGGGTGAAATCCAGGCAAAAAAAAACAAAAGCGATTTCGTTATGACCTGATAACTCATTTGTATCCAATGATATCAATTATCTACTCAACAACAGAGAATGCTCGTTGTCGTTTAAACCAAGTGTATCCAAACCACGGCCCGCGGACCAAATGCGACCCGTCAGCGTCTTCAATTTGGTTTAAATGTAGTTTCAATTTGAAATGAGGTCTTCACTCTGTAAAAATACTTGTGTTACGGTTCAGTTAGGCCGGGGGTCAGCAACCCACGGCTCTAGAGCCACATGCGGCTCTTTAGCGCGCCGCCCGAGGGGCTCCCTGGACCTCTTTCAAAGATGTGTGAAAATGGAAAAAGATGAAGAAAAACATATATTTTTTGTTTTAATGTATGGTCTGTAGGAGAGAAAACATGACACAAACCTTCCTAATTGTTAGAAATCCCACTGTTTATATTAAACATGCTTCACTGATGAGAGTATTTGACAAGCACCGTTTTGTCCTACTAATTTCAGCGATTCTGGAACTCATCGTAGTTTGTTTACATGTACAAATTTCTCCGATGCTGCCACAGAAAGACGTGTTTTATGCCACTCCTTCTTTCTCATTTTGTCCACCAAACGTTTTATGCTCTGAGTGAATGCACAAAGGTGAGCTTTGTTGATTGTATTGATTTGCTGGAGTGCTTATCAGGCATAATTGGTCAATCCATGACTGCAAGCTAATCGATGCTAACATGCTATTTAGGCTAGCTGTATGTACATATTGCATCATTATGCCTCGTTTGTAGGTATATTTGAGCTCATTTAATTTCCTTTACTTATGTCCTCTGTGCATTTAATTTATATTTGCATGTCTCATGACACATTATCTGGATGTAATAATGGCTACATTTCTCATAGTTGTTTGTGTGCTATGTTGTTCCAAACCACAGCAAACGTTACCCAGTTTGCAAAGATTGTAATAAATCCATTAGAAGAAGACAGCCTGACGTTTCCTTAAACTTGGACACACACATCTATACATTTGGCCATTCTGAGCCAGTCATTTCCGGAAGTTATCTCATCCTGTGAGAAATGTCCAATTTACTAATGATTTCCAATGTTGCAAAAACGTGTAGAATAAAAATTAAAATACAACATATCAATCAATCAATGTTTATTTATATAGCCCTAAATCACAAGTGTCTCAAAGGGCATCTGTCAACGAAGATTTTCATCAGGCTTTGATAGTAGGTTAATATAACTAATATAAACACTTACAATCGAAGCGTTGCTGGTTACTGGGGTTCAATCCCCACCTTCTACCATCCTAGTCATGCCCGTTGTGTCCTTGGGCAAGACACTTCACCCTTGCTCCTGATGGGTGCTGGTAGCGCCTTGCATGGCAGCTCCCTCCATCAGTGTGTGAATGTGTGTGTGAATGGGTGAATGTGGAAATACTGTCAAAGCGCTTTGAGTACCTTGAAGGTAGAAAAGCGCTATACAAGTATAACCCATTTATCATTTATTTATTACATCATGCGTTGCCTTCATTATAACACTTATGATATAAGGCTTTTAATTTTTTGCGGTTCCAGACAGATTTTTGTTTTGAATTTTTGGTCCAATATGGCTCTTTCAACATTTTGGGTTGCCGACCCCTGAGTTAGTCACATAGCTGTCTGTTGGTTGTTTGACAGAATTATTACAAATCTATGCTACGAGGTGAATGTTAAATTAGCAGTGTCTTTTAATCAATAAGCGGAATTGTAACCTATTTATGTGCCAGCTTTGATCATTGCACTCGCCTGACCAGCACAACTAAAGCAGACAAGCGCAGATGCCTAATATATGGAGTTTCAAATAGGACAAAATCTAATAAATATATATTTAAATAAATATTTTTGTCATTTATCAATTATAGTTTATTAAATATGTAAATTGGTTATTAAATGTGTTATTAATTTATTCAATGTAAAATACATTTATTATTTAATTATTTAAAAAAATTCCATGACTTATTTAACAATTCAATTATTAAATGAGTTTGACAAATACAATGAATTCCTGAAGTGCTGACACACAAGTTCAACAAATAATTAAACAAATAATTAAATGATTGTTAAGGTTATGATTTAATTAATCAATTTAAAACAATTAAACAATTTGTGAAATAATATTTGAATAATGTAATAATTAATGATTAAAAAGTGATTGAATAAATAATTACATTAATGTTTACATTAAATAATTTAATGACACATCTAATAACACATGTATCTAATTGCAATTATAATTCATGAATGACACATTTAAGTAATTATTTAAAGATATATATTTTTAATTTTGTCGCATTTTACCCTCCATATATATAAAATTTGCACATGTGTAATAAGGCAGCACGGTGGAACAGGGGTTAGTGCGTCTGCCTCACAATACGAAGGTCCTGAGTGGTCGTGAGTTCAATCCCGGCCTCGGGATCTTTCTGTGTGGAGTTTGCATGTTCTCCCCGTGACTGCGTGGGTTCCCTCCGGGTACTCCGGCTTCCTCCCACCTCCAAAGACATGCACCTGGGAATAGGTTAATTGGCAACACTAAATTGGACCTAGTGTGTGAATGTGAGTGTAAATTGTTGTCTGTCTATCTGTGTTGGCCCTGCGATGAGGTGGCGACTTGTCCTGGGTGTACCCCGCCTTCCGCCCGATTGTAGCTGAGATAGGCTCCAGCGCCCTCCCGCGACTCCGAAGGGAATAAGTGGTAGAAAATGGATGGATGGATGGACATGTGTAAAACCATGGTTATACTTTATTTGGTTTGTGGTGTGTTTTACCATTTAATGTATTGTTTAGCTTTCAACCTTAAATGATACAATTCTGTTTTAAAACCGAGACATGCACCTTTGTGTGCTTCAGCTACAGAATGTGAGGAAAATAAATGCACTGGGTCACACAGGTCAGCGCATTTGTCTGTTACTTGTTCACAGATCATGTCTACACACAGTGCAGTTCTTGGCTTTGTCATGTTTTGGATTAGTTGAATTCACTGGCGATTCACATGCAAGTCATTGCCATGATTTTACACTGAGTAGCTTGTGCAGTTATTAATCCAGTGAACTTTTATTACCGCACCGCTTACACACCCACGGTAAAAATGCCAATGTAAAATGAGCGTGTGGTGTACTAAACCAAAACACAATAATAAATATTTATAGACATTGCTTCAGTTAAAACAGAGGCCTGTTTTTCCGGGTGTACGTTATGGCTTCACCACTGTGATCCATGCCAGAAAACACTGCGTGCACCTGCCTACCCTTTTACTCAGGCCTGGCTTCCCTGACACCATAAACCAAGGATGAACCTCTTAGCGCAGACCTGTGAATAACACTTCTAAAAATAGCCCAAACATGTAAGACTAGAAGTCCTACCGGTGCACAGATGATCAACCAGATGAAGTAATCAGGTCTTTATCCCAAATTTCCTGACATATTCTGCAAAAGACCTCCTCATCCATGATGAGGCAATAGACTCACATTTAAATTCTTAAAGATACCTGACGCCTGAAGAAAGGCTGATGATTTCCTTGTCATCAGCATTCGTTAGGTCCTACAAACAAAAGGAAGGAACATGAGACATTTTCCATTTACAGTAAAAATACATATACTGTATACATTTAACGTAAACATACATATCAAAAACAATCGTACATGTTATGGTGAAAAACTGGCAGCTCAGTTGCCAGAATTTTTCCGTGAAAAAACTGCTATCGTTTTTCCATTTACAGTAATACACCGTAAAAACAACTAGAGATTTTATGGGGAAAAAACTGGCAGCTCCGTCGCCATAATTTTACTGTTGAAACAGTGGTAACGTTTCTCCATTTACAGTATTAATCCATTGAAAAAAAACAATGAAATATTTTATGGTGAAACAGTGACAGCTTAGTTGGCAAAATTTTACCATAAACAGTGATATGGTTTTTTACACTTGCAGTAATATGCTGTAAAATCTACCGTAATTTTTCTGGCAAAATCTACAGATTTTTTTTTACAGTGTATGTAAAACACTTTATCAAATGCATAAGTAATTGTATAATAATATCCTGAGGAAAATCCTTATACATTCATACAATATTATTCAGCCATAACTGCGATGTGGCCCTCAATGAATACTACAAAAGTAGTTTGGCACCTCTTTAAATGTAAAATAATAACTTTTTCCAGACAGAATAAAGTGTTGGTCTGGGATTTACCTAACGGTGTGGCTCACTTGACAGCATAATAAAAGTGTCCGTGGTCACTGTGCTAATAAGGAGACACTAAACTCATCACTTACAAAGAAATCACCCAGCTTCATTTTCCCTCCTGCCAAGATACCAAACACGTGTAATCTTAACCCATCACTTATCATGGGATTATCCCACCTCATGCCTGGTTCCCTGGTTGCTAGGTGACTTTAGTCACCCCCAAGCCTGACAGAGAAAGGGCAAAGCTGCAGACAGACTGTCCAGGTTTTTTGGCAATGGATTTGTTTTAATGAAAATGTTGTGAGGGAGAATAACTACAAAGACAATATGTTCTTGGATAACAGTCTCACAATGGCGCCCTTGTATTATAAAAGCCCTAATTTGTTTTTGTGAGATTTAAGAACTGTACTAGTATATGTGGAAACACATTATTGTGTCTTTTTGCGTACAAACAAGACAGACAGGGTTTTATCGATCCAAGGAGAGGAATATACAATAACATAAACAGCCAATGTTAAACTATAAACAACTCACTGGCTCTCTCTGAAACTGTAAACTTTAATATGACACTTCATCTAATTTGCCACCTAACTGGAGACTTTGAACATTACAAATCAAACAAATTGAGTCCTCAGCTATGATCATGTGACATTAGCATGGGAGTTATGTAAAGTGATAGCTCTGGAAGACTTAGTCGAATTTGACTAATGACCAATACATACTTGCCAACCCTCCCGGTTTTACCGGGAGACTCCCGGTATTCAGCGCCTCTCCCGATAACCTCCCGGCAGAAATTACTCCCGACAAACTCCCGGTATTCAGCCGGAGCTGGAGGCCACGCCCCCTCCAGCTCAATGCGGACCTGAGTGGGGACAGCCTGTTCTCACGTCCACTTTCCCACAATATAAACAGCTTGCCTGCCCAATGACGTCATAAGATCTACGGCTTTTAGAGAGTAGAGTGCACAACTGCGCACACAGCAAGGAGACGAAGCAGAAGAACGAGGAAGTTACACACATGGCGACGCCGTCGACGAGCAAGATGAAGAAATACGCTTGCAAGTTCCAAAACGAATGGAAACAAGAATTTCAGTTCATCCAGGACAGTTCGAAGGGGAAGGGGTATGTATGTTGCCTGTACATTTTGTAGAACAGACTTCTCCATTGAACACGGTGGCCGAAATGATATACTCATTCATGAACGGAGAGCGAAGCACATGGCGGCGGCAGCGCAGCACCGTTCACAGCCCAGTATTATGGGCCACCTCGCAAAATGTATTATATATATAATAAAATATATATATATATATATATATATATATATATATATATATATATATATATATATATATATAGCTCGAATTCACTGAAAGTCAAGTATTTTATACATTATATATATATATATATATATATATATATATATATATATATATATATATATATATATATATATATATATATATATATATATATATATATATATATTTATATATTTATATATATGTATGTATATATATATATATATGTATATATATATATATATATATATATATATATATATATATATGAAATACTTGAGTTGGTGAATTCTAGCTGTAAATATACTCCCCTCTTAACCACGCCCTTAACCACGCCCCAACCACGCCTCCCGCCCCCAACCAAGTATGCCAATATGTTCTAAAATTGTGTCGTTGTTGCGCAAGAATAAATTCCTCCAATAATTTTTACTTTTATAACATTTAAAACTTTATCACTACATAACCTACATTTTCGGAAAAAAAACCTTTAGGCCAACTTTGGTATAACACAAACAGGAATTTACAGCAGCCGTTTTCCAAATTACTGCCCACATTTTCTTTCGTTATAAATATAACCATATATGACCAAAATTTTGCAAACAATATGTCTATACATATTTGTTGCTCCTGGAAGACATTTACCATTATATTAGTTAGTTTTTAAGTAATCAGTAGATTATCAAGATTGCGCCGCACTAGTGGTCGCATGTTACAGCAGCCCCTGCCTGCAATGGGTTCGTTACCTATTTTTATATTATTACAGCGCTTCTTTTTTAAAATAATTTTTTGTTTTTTTACTATCAAACCAACTACGTCAAGGTGGAAACAAATGTTTTTGAGTTTGTACTGGTATTTTTCTACTTTGCACTCTATTGTTTACATGAGTGACCGCAGAGATCTTGTGTAGCAGTGATGCCATTGTTTACAGTCGCGATCAGCTGTTAGCCCTCCGTAGCGCAGCGAAGTTAACCGGCGAAAGATCCAATGTTCCCCACGAGCTGAAGAGACTGAGACGAGTATGTCGCGCCGGGGTAAAGAGGAGAAGCTTCAAACTCGTCCTTCCCTCGATCATCACCGGGAATGTAAGATCTCTTCCCAATAAGATGGACGAGCGAGCGGCACTAACCTGACATCAGAGGGAATTTCGGGAATGTAGCCTAATGCTTTTCCCGGAGACCTTGCTAATGGAGCTAACAACAGACTTGGATGCTAAACCGCATGGTTTTCAGCTAATGCAGGTTGACAGGACACAGGAAAGTGGTAAGAGGAAAGGAGGAGGGCTGGTGGTGATCGTGAACAACATATGGTGTAATCCAAGGCACATCACTATCAAAGAACAACTCTTGCTGTAAGGACATTGAACTGTTAGCTGTTGGCATGAGGCCATACGATCTGCTATGGGAATTGTGGCATGTTATCGCGATAGCTGCATATGTTGCCCCCTGTGCTATCGCCAGCTCTGCGTGTGATGTCCTGCACTCATGCAGACACAGCACTCACAGGCACTCTTCATCATTACTGGGGACTTCAATCATGCCCCTCCCTCCTCTACACTGCCCACCTTCACACAATATGTCACCTGCCACACCAGACACACTATAAAATACTTGACCTTTTCTATGCAAACACCAAGGAAGCATGCACTTCATCTCCTCTCAGATCATAACCTGGTGCACATCCTGCCTATGTACACACCTTTGGTACACAGACAACCAGCTGTCATCCATTAAAAGATGGTCCGATGAGATGGAAGAAGCTCTTAAGGACTGTTTTGAGAACTGCTTGGGAAGTGTACTGTGATGACCATGGGGAAGACATTCAGTACGTGAACATGCACTTCATTAGTCTAATTTTTTTAAATAGTTCAGCTCTGAATAAGCCTCCTACAGCCCATGCAAACACCTTAATCCGATCATGTTCGGTTTTTGAAAAGTTGCACTAAAACACCTGGATTGCACGATTGGAAACCAGATATTTGGAGTGAGTGTGTGCCGCTGGATAGGACTTTTCGTATCAAGCATGCGCCAGATACATCCCTGAAGCAGATACCATTCAATAAAATCGTAGCAACAATTGTCACGAAGAAGATACTTTTTTATTTGCTTCACTAATTAAAACAACAAAACATTTTGAAGTGCATTGATGGTAGAAAAAAATAAACTAAGATAGCTAAGGAAATGTGAAATGCCGGCTTAATTCGGACTCCTGAACGAAATACAAGATGAAATCTAACGGATATTGAAGGCGAATGATACAGCGTACACAAACCTCTTTAGGCTGCATTTGTGCACTCCAAACTAATTAGCAATATTTTTGTATTCTGAAAAACTGGCAAGATAGTCCAGAACATTGCAAACTTCATCTGGAACAGATGGCACGAACTGTCTTTTCTTTCGGATGTAAAACTCCTTCCATCAATCAACAGAGCATTATGAATGGACTCCGAGACATTCAAAAAGTTTTGTTTCCATGATTCTTTGTCTGAAAATTCCTTCTGTCTGTGCTTCAGACCTGCATCCGTCCCGATACATTATTGGTAGTAGAGTCATGTTGGTAGCGCAATCCAAGATCATTTCTTGATACTGTCTGCTATTTAACATCAGCATAGCCAATAGAGACAAAATATTTGTAATCTGTGGTAATATTACAGCGAACATCAGTTGAAACAAGTTGTAAGGATCCGCAGATGGCTAGTGTGACATTATAGGTCAACCGGAAAAGGGATTAATTTAATCGCGCTAAAATCAAATCAGCGCCTCCCAGTGTACGGGAGGCACATAGCGTATGACCATTAGTCGCACTAGAGAAAGTGCATGGACACTTCGACTTCACACATATGTGTGAAAATCCAAAAAAACAAACTATTTGAGAATTCAGACTATTTTAGTGCATGGAAACATAGTGAGTGACAGTCACACACACTGCATTACAGACTATATATACCCCCCTGGAGTGGAAGTACCAGAGCTATGGAAGACATCCTGCGTAGTACTGGTGCCAAAGGACTTCAACCACTACAGGCCAGTGGCACTGACATCACATCTGATGAAGACCTTGGAGAGGTTGGTCCTTCTGTGCCTCCTGGTGAGCTCATCAATGTACCCACTGCAGTTCGTCTATCAACTGGGCTTCGGGGTGGATAATGCCATCTAATTCATGCAGAGATCTTTTTCACACCTTGAGAGGGCAGGGAGAACATTGAGGACCATATTCTATTATATTTCCTGGGCTTTCAACACCATACAGCCCATACTTCTGAGGAACAATCTGGACCACACAGGAGTCGACCTGCACCTCACATCCTGGCTCCTGGGCTACCTGACCTATCGGCGACAGTTTGTCAGGACACGGGACTGTGTGTCTGACCTGGTCATCTGCAGCACAGAGGCTCCACAGGGGACCATCTTGGCTATCTTCTTTAACATGGACTTTGTGGACGGGTGCCAGCGGAACTGCCTCCAGATGAACACTGGTAAGACCAAAGAGCTGGTGGTGGACTTCTGCAGGAGCAGATCCACTTCTCCCTCACCTGCTGAGGAGACTAAGGCCCTTTGTTGTGCAGGGAGCACTCCTGCGGAACTTTTTCTACTCTCTGGCGGCATCAGCCATCATTTACGCGGTGGTATGCTGGATCAGCAGCACTACGACTGCAGACAGGAGCAGACTAAACAAACTGGAAAAGAAGGCCAGCTCTGCCCTGGGCTGCCCCTTGGACTCTGTTGAAGTGGTGGGAGAAAGAAGGATGACAGCAAAGGTATCATCTGATTGAGAACGTTTCCCACCCCCTGCATGGTGCTGTCACAGTTCTGGGCAGCTCCTTCAGCGATAGGTTCCATGTCGATATGACATCATCTGCAGAACTGGAGCCCATTTTCCCACATAGACGGTGTAAATAAAGACATGTAAATGTCATGTTACAGGTGAGCAATGCTTGCAACATTAACCAAAGATGCAGAAAACAGCAAATGACAGGGTGCGGGTCAAAGTATATTTAATTTCAACTCAAAGTCTCTTGTGCAGCTGGGCAGTGCACTGGAAACATTGGAAAAGCTATGCAGGACCCAAGTTAAACAGAACCAAGCACACAATAAGACTACAAATTATAAATCCACCCCTGAGAGAGGGAACTAGGTGAAACTAAATAGAAGTAATTAACATTGAGGTGTGCTGGCAGGACAAGGAAAATAAAATAAAGGTGCTTCAAAACACTGAGACCAAACAGGAAATACTGACAAAACAGGAGCACCAGGACAGGAAGTTATTCTAAACACAGAAAAATAAACATAGTCTTAACTGTCATGTGGGATCATTGCAGTACAACTATTATTTGGATCACTTAATTGCATGTTTTTGTTGCCCTGATCCATGATTACTTCAAAATTGATATGGGTAACATTATGAGCAAAAAAGAAATGTAAAATAATGGCCATTTCCATTAGGACAGTGTGGCTCAGCTGGTAGAGCGGCCGTCCTTTGGCAAGACACTTCACCTACCTTGCTCCAAGTGCCGCTCACACTGGTGTATGAATGTGAATCAATGTTTGGTGGAAGTCGAAGAGGCCGGGGTGCAAATTAGCAGCAACGTTTCCGTCTTTCTACCCCAGGGCAACTGTGACTACAAATTCAGCTTACTACCATCAATGTGTGAATGTGGAGTGAATAAATGATGGGTTCTCAGTCTCACTGTGAAGCGCTTGGAGTGTCTAGCAAAGTCTCATATAAAGCTGATCCATTATTATATTTATTATTTTGTCTGCACTTCCCTGCTCTTCCAGCTCCTCTTTCATAGACACCACAGCGGGTGTTTCCTGATACTCTTTCAGCAGTTCCTCATCCTGAGGAAAACATCAGTAAAAGAGGACGCAATATAGAATACTAGCGGCTTACCTTCTTTTCCTTTGGTTTTTGAGCGCCAACTTTCTCCATTTTTTTCGCAGATTCGGACTCAGTCTTCTCTCCCAGAGGGTGCTCCTGATTTTTGGGCTCATATTTAGCTTGAGCCCCTTAAATTTTAAACTCAGACCAGAAGCCTTCTTCTTTGAAGTCGAAGCATTAAAATGATCACTGCAAATTACACTCCTTTCACTTGGTCCGTCTCATTTTGCGTGAGTCAATTTGACTGGAAAGGTCAATATTTTCCTCATATTCCCATCATTTGGAAATGTATGCAGGGTGACCCCTTCTTTAGTTGTATTGCTACAACATGCAACAATGCATCTGGCAGACATACTGTATTTGATCATTCCTAAAATTATGCAAAAAAGTATTGTGATTGGGTATGAAGATGCAACCAAAACATACTACGCATTAGGGCTGGGCGATATGGACGAAAAAGTATATCTCTATATATTTTTACTTAAACTCAATATTTTATATATATCTCAATATATGTGAGATTCACTGAAATTGAAGTGAATGACAACTGTACTGTAAACAGTCAGTGGGACTTTTATTAACCTAGTTAGTCACGATGGGTATTAACAGCACAGAAAACAAATTGTTTAAGTAGCACAGAATTACATAACATAAATAAAATAGAAAAATATTATTTCTACTTAAAATAAATAATATAGCTGTGCAAATAATACAAAATGTATCAAACTCAGATAAAAAAATTAATTTTCAGGCAGGCACTTTTTAATTCCCAGTCGACGATGTAATGGACTGTCACACATGTTCGGTTGTGGTCAGCGCCAAGTAAG
Organism: Entelurus aequoreus; assembly: GCF_033978785.1. Classification (NCBI taxonomy): domain Eukaryota; kingdom Metazoa; phylum Chordata; class Actinopteri; order Syngnathiformes; family Syngnathidae; genus Entelurus; species Entelurus aequoreus. Next base: position 39,478,861 of record NC_084739.1, read on the forward strand.
TGACTTGACTTAATTGTGCGGCTATAATCTTCCTCACTTCGGCATACATTTTTGGCAGCATTTCTCATGCGAAATATGCCCGGCTTGGCAACTCGAGAACAGTTTTGATATGGGCTTACATGGTAAACAAATTAATGTTTTATCCAGACGCATACATTTGTCCAAATGTGGCCAAGTAGACGCATTGTTGGTTTTCTGGACGTCGTCTACATCGCTAAAAGAAAAATCTAAAGAAGAGAATCTTTCTGCCATCTTCCACTGGTTGTTGTAATTTATAAATCGCCCGTTTGAATATTCCCTCTTTCTTTTCTCCGACTCTCTTGTCGTTATTTGGGATGTCTGTTGTGATTTCCTTTCCTGGTTCGATGACCCGTCCTATCTTGCCTCTGATTGGCCTGTCCCTAATGTTTTGCCATAATCTCAACCAATCGTGACTCATCATAGTAAACAACGAACCAATCATGAATGTTCATACGTGCAAGCACGTCTTGGAAGGAGGAAGGGAAGGGGTTTAGTAGCCCATGGAGTTTTGCAAGGGAGTGAGAAGCGGGGGAGAACAAGGAACACAAAAAATAAGAGGTGTTTGGTCATTTTAACGTGAAATAAATTATATCGATATTACGATATTTTCTTAATTCATATCTTGTTTAAAAATATATCGGTATATCTTACAAACTCGATATATCCCCCAGCCCTACTACGCATAATAAAATTGCCTCCAGTCTTCTGTAGGTAATAGGGCTGGGAATCTTTGGGTGTCCCACGATTCGATTCAATATCGATTCTTAGGGTCACGATTTGATTCAAAATCGATTTTTTTTTTCAATTCAACACGATTCTCGATTCAAAAATGATTTTTTTCCCGATTCAAAACGATTCTCTATTCATTCAATACATAGGATTTCAGCAGGATCTACCCCAGTCTGCTGACATGCAAGCAGAGTAGTAGATTTTTGTAAAAAGCTTTTATAATTGTAAAGGACAATGTTGTATCAACTGATTGCAATAATGTAAATTTGTTTTAACTATTAAATGAACCAAAAACATGACTTATTTTATCTTTGTGAAAATATTAGACACAGTGTGTTGTCAAGCTGTTGCGATGCAAGTGTAAGCCACTGTGACACTATTGTTCTTTTTTTTTTTTTTATAAATGTCTAATGATAATGTCAATGAGGGATTTTTAATCACTGCTATGTTGAAATTGTAACTAATATTGATACTGTTGATAATATTTATTTTTGTTTCACTACTTTTGGTTGGTTCTGTGTCGTGTTTTGTGTCTCTTCTCAATTGCTCTGTTTATTGCAGTTCTGAGTGTTGCTGGGTCGGGTTTGGTTTTGGAATTGGATTGCATTGTTATGGTATTGCTGTGTATTGTTTTGTTGGATTGATTAATTTAAAAAAATAAAAAAATTAAAAAAATTAAAAAAATAAAATAAAATAAAATAAAATAAAAAAATCGATTTAAAAAAAAATGAGAATCGATTCTGAATTGCACAACGTGAGAATTATATTTCTGAATTTGTAACGTTAACCACTTGGACAACAAGAGGTACACAGTTCAATTATGTTTGTCACAAGTTGTACGCTGCGAATGCTAATAACTGCATCAGTGTACCGTATTTCCTTGAATAGCCGCAGGGGCGTTAATTAATTTAAAACCTCCTGTCACACCTGCGTTTACCGGAAACCGGCGGGATGGCCGTGCATGCGGTAATTATTTTAAAACCTCTTCTCACTCCGGCGTTTACCAAAAGGAATCCATAAAATTTAGGCGTGCGCTTTGAGTGTGATGTAAGCATACCATCATGAAAAGCACATTTAATTAAAAAAACGTTATTATGGTCTTACCTGTACTTATAAATGGAGTCCATTTGCAGCTCCTTCTGACCAAAAGCATCGATAACTTGTTTATAGAAGTCTTCCTTATTTTCTTTCTTCAGTTTTAAAAGTCTCTGTTTCGATGGAGATATTCCTTTAATTATTACCTCCTGCTTCGATTGAAAGTCCAGTTTAGAAAACTGTTTTATTTTATGTATGTAATCCTCCATTTTAAAAGTTCAGGCAGAGGACAGAAAAAAAAATCTCTTGCTGCGTGTGTTCACTTCTTCTGCAGTACCGGAAGTCGCAAGAAGGATCACTAGCGCGGCAGCGCCCTCTACCACCAGGAGGCGGGAGTCATTTAATGACTTATACAGTATTTCACACACGCAGCTACGGTATATTAATAAAACATAGCTGCTTACTGTTCTCTTTAGCATACTGTACAGGTATTCAATAGCTTGGACCTTAAATCCTACTGAAAAGCTCTTTATCTTTTTTCCTTTGTGCGATTGTAAACTACTGAAAGCAGTTTCCTCCATTTTGAAAATGAGGACAGATGCGTCACTCGTGACGTAACGAATTTGACCCGGTGGAAGTTCTAGCCATATGCTAAATATTTTGCGAAACGAGTTTGACCCGGCGAAAATTACAGACATGCGATAATAAAATTAATATTTTGCAAAACGAATTTGATCCAGCTTCAATAATAAACCGGCGATAAGGCCAAGCATGCGTTAATTATTTTGAGAAACGAGTTTGACCCGGCAGTAATTCTAGACGTGCGAATACTATATTCCCTGCGCCAATTCAAGGAAATACGGTATTTCCTAGCAGACTCTAACCCAGCATATTAATCAAACAAAGAATGTTCCGTGTGTCCATTACAGCTCTGTGATCTGATGTTATCTGAAAAAAAGCAATATGCATGTGTAACCTGCCTGTGTCCGTCCCCTTTATACTGCTCAGGGATCAAACCAAGGTCTGCGCATTGAGAGATGAGAGAGCACTAGCCAACAGGGAGTTTACCCATGTACTACCATACAGCTCCACCGGCTGGAATATGTTACGCATGCAAAAAAAAATTTAAAAAAAAAATCAGACGTTTGCAGTAAGCATTAGTACAGCCACAATCAACATTATTTTCAAATAGTCGACTAATTTAAATGTGTGTATTTATAATGTTGACTATTAATTCATTATAATATAACCATTTCAAAACAAATTACATGTTACAAAGGCTTCTCCTTTGGCAGTTGACATATACAGTAATTAATGTAATCATTTTCAGTTTTCAAATGTGTAGGCCTATGGTCAGTAGATGCTTTGTGCACACGGTGTGTCATTCTCACTCTAGATTATTATCAATTGAATTGCTAATTTTCTATTCATACTCTCTGCTGTAACCCAGTTCCACCTAGACTTTTGTTAAAGTGTACAAAGCACGTATTATGCTGTTTCCCTATCTTACATTTAATCTAGTTTAACAGTTAGCATTGTGTCTTGTCTCCTTCTGTGCTCGATCGGTGTGCCATATGATTCTACTTGATTATCATACTTGAAAAAATAAACGTAGTTTATATGCTGCCATGCAGGTGAAGATTAGTAGCTTAGAAGCATCTCCACACTGTCTATGGACATACTTTAGCCGCGCTTGCTAGCCCTTTGTCAGCCGGTACACCAAAAACAAATAAGCTGTCACCAATTACTGTTGACTAATTTTCATGGTTAATTATGCTGACTAAGTCAACTAATCGCCGCAGAACAGGTAAACATTGCTCAAAAATTCACTGAATGTTCTTAGAGATGTAGTGTAGCTAGAAGCAAACATTGCAAGTTTAAATTTAAATAACACTACACCGCTGAACATGCTGAAAATTGGAAGCTATCAAGGGCTGTCATCAGGTCAAAACCCCTCTACTTACTACAGACGACATACAGCAGGACTTAGGGGAAGCCCATACTAAGGTTTCAGTTTTAACTCTTAAGGCGGAAACTGAACACCAATGGGCTCCATGCCTGAACTCAACATATATCACTAATCACTAGTACTATATAAATAACCCAACTATTATGTTCTCGAGCAATGACACAAAGCTAGCACTTTTTCTCAGGAGGACGAATTAAACACCTTGCCAAACCTTGACCTTGGCTCAGTAATGCTTAAAGCAGGGGTCCCCAAACTACGGCCCGCGGGCCAAATCCGGCCCGCCAGCGTCCAAAATCAGGCCCGCGGGAAGTCCCAAGTATAAAAAAATAAAAATAAAATAGAAATAAAATTCTGTCTTTTCTTATCCACTTTGTACCGCTTGCTACTCACAGTGTCTCCTAGCCGCTCAGGCAAATCATATTGTCTAAAAATGCATTTTCTTATCGATAACGTGACATCATCGCGAGCGCGGAAAGTGCGCTATATATATCTAAAATATATATAACATACATATATATATATATATATATATATATATATATATATATATATATATATATATATATATATATATATATATATACACTACCGTTCAAAAGTTTGGGGTCCCCCAAACAATTTTGTGGAATAGCCTTCATTTGTAAGAACAAGAATAGACTGTCGAGTTTCAGATGAACGTTCTCTTTTTCTGGCCATTTTGAGCGTTTAATTGACCCCACAAATGTGATGCTCCAGAAACTCAATCTGCTCAAAGGAAGGTCAGTTTTGTAGCTTCTGTAACGAGCTAAACTGTTTTCAGATGTGTGAACATGATTGCACAAGGGTTTTCTAATCATCAATTAGCCTTCTGAGCCAATGAGCAAACACATTGTACCATTAGAACACCGGAGTAATAGTTACTGGAAATGGGCCTCTATACACCTATGTAGATATTGCACCAAAAACCAGACATTTGGAGCTAGAATAGTCATTTACCACATTAGCAATGTATAGAGTGTATTTCTTTAAAGTTAAGACTATTTTAAAGTTATCTTCATTGAAAAGTACAGTGCTTTTCCTTCAAAAATAAGGACATTTCAATGTGACCCCAAACTTTTGAACGGTAGTGTATTTATATACAGCCCGGCCCCCGGCCAAATTGTTTTAACCCAATGCGGCCCCCGAGTCCAAAAGTTTGGGGACCCCTGGCTTAAAGGCTCCCTCACTTCCTCTGGCACTAGAAACCTGCAGTGCGTGGGGAGGCAAGATAAATTTAATTCTGTGTGGAGTTTGCATGTTCTCCCCGTGACTGCGTGGGTTCCCTCCGGGTACTGCGGCTTCCTCCCACTTCCAAAGACATGCACCTGGGGATAGGTTGTTCGGCAACACTAAATTGGCCCTAGTGTGTGAATGTGAGTGTGAATGTTGTCTGTGTTGGCCCTACGATGAGGTGGCGACTTGTCCATGGTGTACCCTGCCTTCCGCCCGAATGCAGCTGAGATAGGCCCCAACACCCCCGCGACCCCGAAAGGGATAAGCGGTAGAAAAGGGATGGATCAGGGAATCCAGGAGAAAATATCATGTTGTTTGTGGTCTGTGGACCTTCCTACAGCACAAAGATCCCAAACATACTGCAAAGTGAACTGAGGCTTGGTTTCAGAAGAAGGCCTGAAAGATACAGTGGTCATGACAGTCGCCTGACTTGAACCCCATTGAATATCTCTGATGTGATTATAAAAAGGTGGTTGGCTTGTTTGGGCACTTAATTCCACAAAATGATACGCAGGCGAATGGATTAGTTGGTTACAAGCAATGTTTGGCCGAGACAGTATATGAAAACCAGGGCATAATTTTGGCAAACAATTTAGTTAAAAACCGAGTCATATGAAAAGGGGTGTGTACAAAAACTGAGGTTTGACTGTCTAATTTAATTATTAGAAGCAGCAGTTTCAACTAGCACTGATGTTGTCATCCATGCATTCCCTATCTCTGTATCCCGTGAGAACTTTCCACTCACTCACAATCTTGTACTCCTAGCCATAGAGTACCTTTTATTATTTCACCAAAGACATGAGAATGACTAACCAACTCTACCTTAAGATCTGCATGCACGCTGCTTTATTGTCCCATTTGTGACTTTGCTACAGAAAATTAACACGAGTGACTGCCATTGCAGGTTCATTAAGCTTAGATGCGAATGTCTGACGTTGCTATGTGCTATTAAGTATGTCCAAGACTAAACCTACCTTACGAGCATGTTGCCAAGGAAGTATAATAATCCCCCTCTTTTTGTTGAACAACCTTAGGTGTGTATTTCCTATTCCCTTCAGAGATGTTCCTGTAATGGTGTTATTTCCACAAAATCCATATGTCTGTATCTCTTTCCGACCCGTGTTAACACCCATCCCCCTCCCCCCTGTCTCTGTCTTTCCTCCCTCTCACTTTGATGACAAGCAGCCCGGAGCTTTGGCCGCAGAAGAGGTAACGTGTGGCTCCTTCTCTGGGCTTGTATCTTGCCCACTACTTGTAGGATGAGAGGTTTCTTAATATGGTGTCACTTTTTGCTTCTCATCTCTACTGTGATCGATCCAATCATAGAAACATACATTTTCATTTAAATAGCATGGCCTAAGAAAATATGTTCATTGGTTATTCCCAGGGATAAAAACTATGCTTAAAAAAAACAAAAAACTGTGGTACCTTGGTTATTTGTTAGTAGTCTCGTACGAAAACCAAGCATTTTTCCCCATAAGAAATAGTGTGAACCCAATTAACCAATAGTGGGTTATTTTGCAGCCGTAGTCAATAGAAAAGCACAGAGACTGAGGCCCCTTCTACACTAAGCTGGCTAAGGTTATCCAGGCTATATCCCACCTAATCTTATCCTTGTCCACACACACACAATGCCACCGTTTAAGGCCCCCTACCCCCTCAGTCCGCCGGCGCAACGTGACCTAGTACGCATGTGCGGAAAAAAATGTGCGCGTCATAGTTACCTCTGACCTGGAAGGGTATTCTTACCCTGTGTTTCAATGTAGCCTATTGCCACATTTCTCTTAACAGTAAACCTTGCTTGCCTCACCATCAGCAGCTGTTAGATTGGCCCTGTTGTAGTGAATCACACCTGAGCCATAACATATGAATCATATCTTTAATGAACGTGTGAAAGTAAACAATGAGATAAATATAATTTTACAACAATCAATCTAGGGATCCAGATATCTGGTCAGGACACTGTGCTTGTAGGCTGAAATTGGCGGTTGTACTTGACGGCCGCAACCACTTCATGGCTTCACAATAGTTATGAAGTACAAAACTAGACATTGAGTAATCGTTCGACATACATCGCGGACAATAGCTGATAGTCTGCTTTGCCAGTCCAAATGCATTCGCCGTTTTCCCTCGTCCACGGGAGCCCACATTCTCGTTGTCTCCCCTTCAACAAATGGATGAAGATTTTCGCTAAGTAGAATCACAGCTGACCTGGACTTTCGAAAGTTATCTTGCCGTTCTTGTGGCACAACACACTCTGTGACAAACATATCCCACCAGGCTGCCGTTCTTCCAGGGCTTATCCAAAACCATCGCTCAACATTGCTATGTTGCCGTCTGAGATGTTTTGTATCCTAAATAGCTGCAATCGCGCGTTTCCTTCTTTTAAGGTATTCATGTGTGATTTCCACAAGCGTTATGAAGTGTGGGGCGCGGTCTTCCTGGTGCCCCTTCCTCTCCGAACTCAGTTTGTAAACGATAGATGAGTCCATGCCAAGCTAAGAGCCGGAGATTCAAGAAATACACTGCGCTCTTACCCGAGTAAAAAATTATCCAAGGAGGGGAACCTTAAACGATTGTTTAGTGTGGCTGGAATGGGTTGACAGGGCCTGAGTCACAAAAGCATGGGTTCTTTGTTTGGGGACTTAACTCCGCTGAATGATATATGGGCAAACAGTTGTTTGTTCAATGCCATGTTTGGCTGTACGACAGAGATATTCAACTAAGAATGTTTTGGAGGCCACATTTCCAGAAAGCTAAAGTGAACAAATAACTACCAAACTGCCTCTGAAGTAAACAAGCTACAGCAACACCTTAGTTACATACCGTATTTTTCAGACAGTAGGGCGCGCCGGATTATAAGGAGCACGTTGCACCAGTTGTTTTTAGGGCAGGTCGACTGACAGATATAAGTTAGAACCAACGTTCCCTCTAAGGTGGACGCCTGCGCATCCTCTACGCACAGCAAATCTTTGCCGCGCACAAAATCAAATTCCATCTGAACTCTGAACAAAATAAACCCACAACACTTTATTCTGTATGATTTTGCAACGCAACTGTGAGTGACAGGTGACAACAAGTGGTCACAAGAGATAAAGCAATGTTCGTCAACATTGTTTAATTTTTTAAATATCTATCGAGACGCTGTAAAGAGGACAGAAATTGCATCGATCACTTTATAGCGCAAAACTGTTTATATTTGGCCGTAACCGCACCAAAAACATTAGTAAACTATCTAGTAAAACTGGTCATTGTCTTCCATACAAACCAGACCAAAACCAACTCTGTCACCTGTCATAGCAACAGCATCCGCTCGCTCTTTCTCACCTGCACCAACACATGCACTCATGGCCACTCATGCGTTTATGGGCACACAAAAAGTCGGACAACTCCAACACCACACATAAACTGTAAATACCAGGTCGTTACACTATGACTCCCCAATCAGATGTGTGCTTATTCAATTGTCATTTATGGATATTAATTGTAAAATGCTATTCATGATTACAGAATTGCTCATACAAGGATATATTTTACAGACAGAAAGTTACAGGATTGTACATGTCATACCCTAACACCAGGTTATAAGGCACACTGTTGATTTTTGAGAAAATTAAAGGGTTTTAAGTATGCCTTATGGTGCAAAAAATATGATAAATCGCACTACGGAATATTTTTGCAGCTGCCAAAAAGGAGAGGACATAAGGGGTGACTTGAGGAACGCCTCTGTTATGTAAAACACAATTTTTTACCCTCGTGTTCCATGTTTGCTAGCAAGGTTAAACTGCCAATGCAGGGATCTGCCAGTGTGTTTACAAATATCCAAGTTCCTCTATACACATTTTGGGAATTAGCTGCAAAAAAGTTTTCTCTTAAATTTTAAACTGAACTCGAGGTCCCATATGATGTCATTACCGGGCCGGAATTGGCTCCCGGGAAGCCAGTTGAAGAGCAATGCTGTACGATAATCAAGGCGGTGTAACAAAATTATGGCAAAATGTTGCTGAAAACAGAATTATACTGAAAGCGGGACATACGAAAACCGAGATGCCACTGTATGATTTAAATCAATCAATCAATGTTTATTTTTATAGCCCTAAATCACAAGTGTCTCAAAGGGCTGATTTAATAGTCAAGACGCATCCGAACAAACGTATGCTGCAGCTTGTTTGCTTGGCGTCCTTCCAAAGTGCCTTTTGAGGGGACTATATGCTGACTTGGTGACTCATCAGATTGGCAAATGGGTGCTTCTATTATTGCTCATCTTTATGTTTTATAATATGCTCTTCAAATACTGCATTTTCTGCTTTTCCACAGCACGGTATCAGCTTGGCTAGCGTTTTTATTTGTCCACTTCAAAATAATACTTCAGAATCTTGAAAAAAAAAAGAAGCTGCAATGAAGGCATCGTTTAAAATGTGACTTAACAAACAACAACAAAGTAGAGACTTGTGGCATATAGTAGTAGTAGTTAAATTGTGGTATTTCTTTCAGTGTATTTTGAAAAAGTACAGTAACAACTAATCTGCTCCACTTATAAGCAACCAGCTGTGTTTTACATCACTCCTAGGGTATTGGCTTGTAAGGCTTAAAACCTCAACTCTACACATAATGGAAATGGTACCTAGTTGTACCATTTCCAGTGGAAAAGCGGCAATAGCGAGTAGAGAGTCTCGCCAAGCTGATTAGTTACCGTACTGTGGAAAAGGAGCCTCTTTAGTTAATGTTCAGGCTTACACAATCTCACCTGTCTGATCAACATTATGTCCATCCACACAAGCTTTTTCTGTTTGGGAAATGAACTCTGCAGGCTTTACTCAATCACCAATCATACTTATAATTTTATAACATTTATTTTTGTTCCTGTGTTGACAATGAAGAAATTCTCAGAGCATTTAAATCCCTTAAATCGATTGCAACTGAACTGTTTGGTTTGTCTTAGAAGACCTTTCGCCTCTCTTCCAAATAGGCTTCATCAGTTCATGCACATAGACGTTGCGATGAGAGGCAAAATGTCTTCTAAAACAAACCAAACAGTCCATTTGCGACCGATGGAAATCCCTGAGATTACAATGATGGTTATATACATTTATTCTGTCACTTACCACTGTACTATTATCTTTTATCTCCCTTTCTTGCCTCCTTTCTTCTTTGTCACCAACTGCAGGTCGTTCCTACCTATTTCCCTTTGAAGATGGCTTCCTTGACGATGGCCATGGTGACCCCTCCTTCACCCCAGGCATGAACTCCCCAACCCATTGCCAAAATGGAGAGAGGATGGAACGCTACTCCAGGAAGGTCTTTGTTGGTGGCCTACCCCCTGATATAGACGAAGGTAAATTATGTTTGCTTGGTGCCGAGTCAGCCCTCGCTTCTTTTTGTGCTGGCATGCTAAACAACATGGTTCGTGGTCAGTGCAGGGCCAACCCTAGGCCTTTTGTGGCCCTAAACAGGATTTTGTTCGTGGGCCCATTTCTTAGATATTACTATTGTAACACGCTAGTGGCTGACTGCAGCCTCTTGAGTATTGTAACACAGTCGCTCGTCACATCACAATTCGAAGTTAGCTCCTTGTAAAGGTGATTATGTTGGTGTTATTTTGTGTCTAGAGGGCTTTCTTAATGTTGAAATGTATTTAGAAATTCGTATACAGGCCTTTATGCTCTCGCTGTTAAAAAAAATATATGTACAGTCGTGGTCAAAAGTTTACATACACTTGTAAAGAACATAATGTCATGGCTGTCTTGAGTTTCCAATGATTTCCACAACTCTTATTTTTTTGTGATAGAGTGATTGGAGCACATACTTGTTTGTCACAAAAAACATCCATGAAGTTTGGTTCTTTTATGAATTTATTATGGGTCTACTAAAAATGTGACCAAATCTGCTGGGTCAACAGTATACATACAGCAATTTTAATATTTGGTTACATGTCCCTTGGCAAGTTTCACTGCAATAAGGCGCTTTTGGTAGCCATCCACAAGCTTCTGGCAAGCTTCTGGTTGAATTGTTGACCACTCCTCTTGACAAAATTGACATCACATGGACAAAGATAAGACCTTCTGGAGGGAAGTTCTGTGGTCAGATGAAACAAAAATGTAGCTGTTTGGCCACAATACCCAGCAATATGTTTGGAGGAGAAAAGGTGAGGCCTTTAATCCCAGGAACACCAAGCCTACCGTCAAGCATGGTGGTGGTAGTATTATGCTCTGGGCCTGTTTTGCTGCCAATGGAACTGGTGCTTTACAGAGAGTAAATGGGACAATGAAAAAGGAGGATTACCTCCAAATTCTTCAGGACAAGCAAAAATCATCAGCCCGGAGTTTGGGTCTTGGGCGCAGTTGGGTGTTCCAACAGGACAATGACCCCAAACACACGTCAAAAGTGGTAAAGGAATGGCCAAATCAGGCTAGAAATAATGTTCTAAAATGGCCTTCCCAAAGTCCTGACTTAAACGTGTGTACAATGCTGAAGAAACAAGTCCATGTCAGAAAACCAACAAATTTAGCTGAACTGCACCAATTTTGTCAAGAGGAGTGGTCAAAAATTCAACCAGAAGCTTGCCAGAAGCTTGTGAATGGCCACCAAAGCGCCTTATTGCAGTGAAACTTGCCAAGGGACATGTAACCAAATATTAACATTGCTGTATGTATACTTTTGACCCAGTAGATTAGGTCACATTTTTAGTAGACCCATAATAAATTCATAAAAGAACCAAACTTCATGAATGTTTTTTGTGACCAACAAGTATGTGCTCCAATCACTCTATCACAAAAAAATAAGAGTTGTAGAAATTATTTGAAACTCAAGACAGCCATGACATTATGTTCTTCACAAGTGTATGTAAACTTTTGACCACGACGTGGTAATTCCTACTTTGCAGAAATTAATTTACCACGGCCAGGCCCAAAACTAATTATCAGCGATAAACGAGGGTTTACTGTATTGCTCTTGGCGACCAGAAGTAGGTTTGGCTATGGGAGTGTGTGCATGAGAGAGACAACAAACAAAAATGCAATTCAAGTACATTTATAATTAGATATTAAGAAATAATATAATGATAATATTTTACAAGTTATATAAAGATGTGTATATACTGTAGATAATCACATATGAACAATAAACAAAAACATTACATTGACAACAATTTAGTTCAATCCGATGTCCAAAAGTCACGTGTTTATATTTCAGATAATATCCAAAGTTGACATTAAAAGGTAAAAAAATGTATTTAACAGTCCAAGGGGGAAAGAACAGTGTTCTTTCGCAGTGAAGCCAATTCAAAACTTCTATGCTGCTACAACATAATTTGAAAAAGTAAACAAAACACAATAAATGGACAAAACCTATGAAAAAACAAATGTTCTGTATACATTATATTTTGAGGGAAAGGGTTTGGTTACAATATAGACTGAAATAGTACGGTGGTTTAAGAAGTACGGCCGTAAATCTGTCACAATGACAGCGTTCAAAGCAATGCTAAATTAGCAATTATCTTTATGGGATTTTGAATAAATGCTGCTAAATCAAACTAAAACTATTACAAAGGACATGTTGACTCGCCGCTGAATAAAAGTATAATTGTATCCATGAGGTCATTCAGTCCATCAGAGTAGAACAAGCAAACACCTGCAGAGCATGACGATCACAGTGATGATCAGCTACTGAAGAGACCGGCCACCATAATCATGTGCCCCCTTTAGGGAGTGTGGCCCTAAACAACTGCATAGAATGTTTATGCCATGGGCCGGCCCTGGGTCAGTTGATTAAATGTTTGTATTTTTAATGGAGAAACTGCTGCTAGAGCTCATTAACAATACAATTAAGTACATCTATTACCAGTAGTACAAAACCCAAAACCAGTGAAGTTGGCACATAGTGTAAATCATAAATTAAAACAAAATACAATGATTTGCAAATCCTTTGCAACCTATATTCAAATGAATACACTGCAAAGACAAGATAATTAACGTTCGAACTGTAAACTTTGTTATTTTAATGTTATTGCTTATGGAGTATAGTGTGAATAAATTGAGAACAGGAAGTGAACAAAATTGTTAGCAACTGCTATGTAAAGGAAGATTAAATAAGCTCTGTTTCTTCCTACTCCTTTTCGAACATGGAAATTGTGATGTATCATGTTGTAATTGTATGCATGTTTGAAATAAACTCAAACTCTCTGTGGACCGCGGTGGCATTCCAAGATAAATGCTATATTTCATCACTTCAGAAAACTTCTGTACTGTAGGTATTTGTAAAACATTCTATTGGATTCAAATAACTTTGTTCATTTCCATTGGGAATTTTAGGCGTCAGAAAAATTTATAAAAAATATTTAAATTAATTTCGATGAGCGGGAATTATGTTGCACACCCTTTTACAGGAGGGGATGCCCTATTAGTGGTATTCTTGGTTTTAAGATCTATGTCAGTTGTTACCACCCCTGATAAAGGCCTGGTGGCTGAAAAGGTCCATTAAGATATGCTGTAAATAATAAATCATTTTAACTGAAGAATAGAGAATATAATTTTTGTCCCAATTTTGATGAATTTGTGTTCCTATTCCAAAGATTTTGATAACTTTTTCCCTTTTTTAAAGCTCTAGCAGCATCTGACATTGTTCCTCTTTAAAAAAAATTGATATTATCATCATCATCATTGGAGTGAATCGTAGCTTTATACAAAACCCAAAACCAGTGAAGTTGGCACGTTGTGTAAATTGTAAATAAAAACAGAATACAATGATTTGCAAATCCTTTTAAACTTACATTAAATTGAATAGACTGCAAAGACAAGATACTTAACGTTTGAACTGGAAACATTTGTTATTTTTTGCAAATATTAGCTCTGTCATGATCCGTTACCCGGGTCATGGCATGATTTATGTTTAGTAGTTTCCTGTGGTTTTAGTCTGTTTTCCTGGCTGCACCCTCTTTCCTTTTGTTTACTGTTGGTTTCCATGGGCACTGATTCTCCTCACCTGTCTTTGTTTAGCAATTAGTGTTCCCACCAGGTGTTTTGGTTAATCACTCCTCTTTATAGTTTTCTGTCACCCAGCACTAGTTGCTGGGTCAATGCTCGCTATAGGCGACATTTACGTCCCTTTTGGTTTTGCAACTTGCTCTAGTGTTTTTTCCGCACGACAGTATTCTTCGCTGTTCACCCTTGGTGACATTTCGTTTTTTTGGCTCCCCGCTTGCTTTTATATTTTTTGTCCTGCCGTTGATAATTAAAACTCAATCCTACCTGCACGCCGCTCCTGCTTTTCTGTCTGCATTGGAGGGAACACGACCATGTCAGCCATGCGTTCCAATCATAACAAGCTCATTTGGAATTTGATGCCTGTAACATGTTTCAAAAAAGCTGGCACAAAGCAAAAAAAACTGAAAAAGTTGAGGAAGGCTCATCAAACACTTATTTGGAACATCCCACAGGTGAACAGGCTAATTGGGAACAGGTGGGTGCCATGATTGGGTATAAAAGCAGCTTCCATGAAATGCTCAGTCATTCACAAACAAGGATGGGGCGAGGGTCACCACTTTGTGAACAAATGCGTGAGCAATTTGTTGAAGAGTTTAAGAACAAAATTTCACATCAAGCTTTTGCAAGGAATTTAAGGATTTCACCATATATGGTCCGTAATATCATGAAAAGGTTCAGAGAATCTGAAGAAATCACTGCACGTAAGCCGTAAGGCCGAAAACCAACATTGAATGCCTGTGACCTTCGATCCCTCAGGCGGTACTGCATCAAAAGCCGCCATCAGTGTGTAAAAGATATCACCACATGGGCTCAGGAACACTTCAGAAAACCACTGTCAGTAACTACAGTTAGTAGCTACATCTGCAAGTGCAAGTTAAAACTATACGAAGCAAAGCGAAAGCCATTTTTCAACAACGGCCAGAAATGCCGCCGGCTTCGCTGGGCCCGAGCTTATCTAAGATGGACTGATACAAAGTGGAAAAGTGTTCTGTGGTCTGACGAGTCCAAATTTCAAATTGCTTTTGGAAACTGTGGACGTCGTGTCCTCCTGGCCATAGAGGAAAAGAACCATCCAGACTTTTATAGGCGCAAAGTTCAAAGCCAGCATCTGTGATGGTATGGGGGTGTATTAGTGCCCAAGGCATGGGTAACTTACACATCTGTGAAGGCACCATTAATGCTGAAAGGTACATACAGGTTTTGGAGCAACATATGTTGCCATCCAAGCAACGTCTTTTTCATGGACGCCCCTGCTTATTTCAGCAAGACAATGCCAAGCCACATTCTGCACGTGTTACAACAGCGTGGCTTCGTAGTAAAAGAGTGCGGGTACTACACTATCCAGACCTGTCTCCCATTGAAAATGTGTGGTGCATTTTAAAGCGTAAAATACCACAACGGAGACCCCGGACTGTTGAACAACTTAAGCTGCACATCAAGCTGAAAAGCTTAAAAAATTGGTCTCCCTGGTTCCCAAACGTTTACTGAGTGATTTTATAAGGAAAGGTGACGTAACACAGTGGTAAAAATTCCCCTGTGCCAACTTTTTGGCAATGTGTTGCTGCCATTAAATTCTAAGTTAATGATTATTTGCAAAATAAGAATTAGTTTCTCAGTTTGAACATTAAATATCATGTCTTCGCAGTGTATTCAATTGCATATAAGTTGAAAAGGATTTGCAAATCATTGTATTCTGTTTTTATTTACGATTTACACCACAGGCCAACTTCACAGGTTTTGGGTTTTGTAGTTCCCATCCCTATTGCTTTGTCCACTATGTGTTTAGGCCTCAACACCAGGTGTTTGAGGTAGAAAGTCACTCCGTACTAAGGACCATGCTCCTAATCTAGAAAAATACCTGGGTCTCTCTGTGTTTGAGTTTCTTCTCATTGTACCAGTATCTGCCATACAAATGCAGCAGATAGGAACCAAGCATGTCCTTGATTCCACTTTAATGCATAAGAGCCATTGATATTATCTGCTCTAATAAGCGCAACAATGACGTCTGTTGTACTTTCCTCTCCTTTACGTTTGAACAGATGAGATCACCAACAGTTTCCGTCGCTATGGACACCTGGTGGTAGACTGGCCCCACAAAGCAGAGAGCAAATCCTACTTCCCGCCTAAAGGTAATGTGAGTTTCTCCAAACAAAATCTGAAAATTTCCCATCAGACATCAAAACTACACCAATAAATATCACCTTGGGTGTTTCTCGCCATCATAGGGTGCTGAAATTGTTCATGTTACTCAGAAATCACAGCTCCTGCTAGGAGAACATGGGGGTGTCTGTTGATTTGTGTAGCCGAGCTACAGTAATCATACACTATTCACCCTACTAAGGTTTATTTCTTCAGTTACCTAAAGAAGATTTTTCTCAACAACCCCCTGGGTATTCTATTTCTTTTAGCTTTTCACATTTCTTCATCACTCTGTCTGGCTCAAGAGATGTGTGTTATTTAAAGGGGAACTGCACTTGTTTTGGAATTTTGCTTATCGTTCACAATCATTATGAAAGACATGTCGACGGTTGGATTTTTTTCTTAAAGTATTCTAAATATTAAATAAATTCGATCAAAAGTCCGCTTACAATGGAGCCTATGGAAGCTGTTCAATTCTGCCAATAAAGCCCCTAAAAAACATCCAAACACCTCCATTAGGGTTTTATATGCATGATGTAAGTATAAATGTAATGTAGTAATAGGCACATTTATAATAAAATGTAATACTTACGTATGTTTTACATTTTAAAAATACGCGGCACATTAATTTAAAAAACGCATCACAACGTTTTTTGTTTTTTTTCTTCATCACTGATTTCTGCTCACTGCAGACTTTATGAGAGCCAACAAACATAATAAAACATCACTTACTTATAAATATAATTCACAAAACTCACACACACTTCTCCCATACTCATGTCCTGACATTTTTTTTCCTTTTTAGATTGGAAGGATTCTTTGGAATATGCATGACTCTGCTAATACCACACCCAACAGAAAAAAATGTGGCAAGCTTTTAGTGGAATGAATGAGGCTGTCGTGTAAGTGGGCAGAGCCCGGTTATGTCATGTTGCTCAAATTAAAAACAAAAACACTTCCTTCCGTCTTTAAATACCCCATGGGGAAAACGCCAAAATATGATGTCAATGTCGCCGTCTCTATTTAAATTTGGCTAGTAGAGAGAGACGCCAGAGTATGAAAAGCCCCAGTGTAAAAATGCAACACTTTTGTTTTTGCTTGCACTTTTTACGAGCTGGACTATTTCACTCAAATATTGTTGACAAATCTGTCCAAATCGGTGTTAGTGAGCGCTTCTCATTTACCGAGATAATTCATCCACCTCACAGGTGTGGCATATCAAGATGCTGATTAGACAGCATGAATATTGTACAGGTGTGCCTTAGGGTAGCCACTATAAAATGTGCAGTCCAATTTTTATCATGTGACAACCTCTGAGGAGGCCCTGCGATGAGGTGGCGACTTGTCCAGGGTGTACCCCGCCTTCCGCCCGATTGTAGCTGAAATAGGCTCCAGCGCCCCCCGCGACCCCGAAGGGAATAAGCGGTAGAAAAAAATGGATGGAACTTCTGAAGAAGGCCGCAGTTGTAGCCGAAACAGTCAGGTACAGAAATAAACACAGTTCTGGCTAGAAGAATACCATTTTTTATAAAATGAACAGTTTTATTACACAGCAGGATGACACAGATGTTGCAAGTTATGGCTGCAACGATTAATCCGATTAGAAAAAAAAAATAGATTAATCGTTTAATGAGTAGCTAATTAGAATTTATCAAATCTGGACCGCAGAAAAAATATGTATTTCAACTTTTTTCCCAACATTACACATTGAGGCTATAGACCAGTTGTCCCCAAACTACGGCCCGCGGGCCGAATACGGCTCACCAGCGTCCAAAATCCAAATCCGTCCAAAAGTTTTTGTTTTTTTATTTGCCCTTTCTAATCTGTTTTCTACCGCTTGTTACTCTCGGTGTCTCCTAGCCGCTCAGGCAAATCATAGTGTCTAAAAATGAATTTTCCCATCGATAACGTGACATCATCGCACTCGCGCCGCAGTGTCAGGCGAGCGTGCAGCAAGTGCGCACTCTTTTAGTCAATTAGTGAGTGAGAAATATATATATATACACACACACACCCCGGCCCAATTTTTTTAACCCAATGCGGCCCCCGAGTCAAAAGGTTTGGGGAACCCTGCTATAGACTAAAGTATGTTTTATCAGATTACTTGTATAATCTACAGATTACTCGATTACTAAAATTATCGATAGCTGCAGCCATATGGCAGGTGTTGAGGCGTGTGCCATAAACATCAAGACTTCAGGCATGCTTGACTGCAGTTCGTTGTTGCAATTACTTAAGTGGGTAAATGCTCACATTTGATGGCGTATGGCACTCTGGAACGTTGTTCTCTTTACAGACGAATCTGGGTTTTTACAGTTTTGGGCAGATGGCAGACAAAGTGTATGGCGTTGTGTAGGCGAGCGGTTTGCTAATGTCCCCATTTTGTAGATGGAGTGGCCCATGTTATTGCTAACGAACACAGAACACATTATTGATATAATCTTCCAGGCACAGCGATATCATGACTGAATCTTATGGCCTATTGTAGTGTTGTTAATCCTCGAGCATCCCCTGATGTTGCAGTTAATTCAAAACCCCATGTTGCGTATACGGCATATAAGGGAAATAGTGGTCAGAACAGATCCTGACTTGTTTTCTGACCAGAACATTTATTAATTTGTGGCTTCTTCTTGAGTAATGATGAATATGATTCTACACATTGAAAAAGCACAAAGCAATGTTTCCTAATGAATCCATTCCTTTGAAACGACACACACTTAATGTGGTAAACAAGGTCTGTTTTATTGCTCTCATTTGTGCTATACATCAATAAATACAGAATTACTAGTTGTCACAAAACCCAAGTAATAAAATTTATTTTATCCACCTCTATTATATCATTAAAGCCGCATAAGTAGCCTATAAAATGCATCCGGAAAGTATTCACAGCGCATCCAATTTTTGACATGTTGTTATGTTACAGCGTTATTTCAAAATGGAATAAATACATTTTTGTCCTCAAAATTCTACAGACAATACCCCATAATGACAAAGATGAATGCCATTGCTGCTAAAGGTGCATCAACAAAGTATTGAGCAAATACCGTGCATACTTATGTACAGTTGATGTATTTATTAATTTTAACAAATTTGCATTATGATGGGTATTGTCTGTAGAATTTTGAGGACAAAAAGAAATTGTTTCCATTCTGGAATAAGGCTTTATATATATAAAATGTGGAAAAAGTGAAGCGCTGTGAATATTTTGCGGGTGCACTGTAAATGCATGGTCGTGCAGTCAGATGAGCCCATACTATCCCACTTGACATTGTCTTGATTTTGTCGTTCCATTGCAATATTCAATATTCAAGTGAAAAAAGTATGATTAGACTGTAACTTAATTAGATTATAAATTATAGTTTTGGAAACGTTTCGAAATATAACAAAAATATACCGTTTTTTCGCCCATCAACCTTTGTTTGAAACACACAAAATAAAACCATTACTCATGTTATGTACCCAAGAATGATTGCCAACTGTAAACAACCAACAAGTATTTTTAAAGTATCCTGGTGGGACGCGATACTTTTTTTTTAACAATGTGAAACAATTGTCTTGCATCAGTTTTCTGCTCTTTATTAAACTGTAACTATTTGTTCTAGCTTTACAGCCTACTTAGGAGCTCAGCAGCTGTGTCTATTTGCTGATATCAGACACGTTTCTAGCAAAGGCCAGGAAGTGTTTTGGAGCTAAAAAAAATGAAGTGGTGACAAACAGTTGCTAAAAGGCTGTCAGATTACCTTCTCCCCCAAAAATATAGCGATTAAATCAGTTTAATCTGTGCATCCATTGAAAAAATATTATTATGAAAAAGACATGACATGAACACATACAGTATCAGCTTTGCGATCTCGACTGGTCGAGTGAGTTCTGGTTACTATGGTGAAGTCACGGAACCCCCCCACCCCCATATTACCCAACACCGTCGTCAGTGGTGATGCTGCAAATGTTAAGGGGCTATTTTGGTCTGTGAGCAAGGATTCAAGGGGCGGCTGTAAACTGCTGCCAGTGTACGAAAACTGCTTTCCATCACAATTGTTTTTGAACATCAGCCTCTATCAAAATATATGTACATCATGTATAAAATTGATGATAACACTCCAGGATAGCCAAGATGTAATGTTTGTATTTTTGTTCAGCTGAACACATCCTAACGTTTGCTAGCGTTGCTTTTTTATTGTCTCTTTGTAGTTACGCTTTCCTTCTTTAGAAGTTGAAATAGTGATCCATATTTAAGCTAAGCCCCATATTAGTGTTCCCCACACATTTATTTATTTGTTGGGGCCCACTACTACATTTGGATTACCACAAATACATGGTGGCACTCGCTTATAAACACATTATAATGGGACTGTCGGTGACTTGCATTCCTACTCAATAGTACGGATCAGTGTTACCCTGCGTACTGTCTCCTCTAGATTTAAAAAAAAGTAACTACAGTTGATCCTCGTTTATCGCTGTTACCGGACATGAGTAGGGATCGTTATTAATAAATCAAATATTTTCATGGTTTGAGCATAAAAACAGTTTTACGACCTTCTAAATAGGTTTTTACCATTTTACAGCTCTTTTAACATGAAATAACACCCATAAAGTCACTTATACACTTGTGTCACCCAACACAGTAGAGTTAAGTGCGTTGTACTGTAGATTACAGTACTCACGGGTAGCCCAGAGGTAATTACTTTAAGTTAGGACTGCACTTCCATTTACTGAAACCATGGGCGTAAAAACTTGGTCAACTTGACAGTCGCAACTACGATCATTAACTTTGCTGTTGGCATTCCGAGTTGGCATTACACGTCTGCGTTGTCATTCCACATCCCTCAAGCCAAAGTTGTGCTACTGCTGTCGAAGATGAAGTGCATTAAAAGTTTGAATCTCCATTTCGGCCGGGAAGTTGTTGGTACCTGATAGTTTATAGCAGTCTTGTTAGCCGGAAGTTACGTTACCGCTGTTGTCTTTTGACATCACTGGTGTCCAGGTCTCACCAATGTGGAGATGTGTTATAGATGAGGCAGATGTTGAAGATAAAGTCAGTTTTTGATTGATTGATTGAGACTTTTATTAGTAGATTGCACAGTACAGTACATATTCCGTACAATTGACCACTAAATGGTAACACCCGAATAAGTTTTTCAACTTGTTTAAGACGGGGTCCACGTAATCAATTCATGATACAAATATATATCAATCAATCAATCAATGTTTATTTATATAGCCCTAAATCACAAGTGTCTCAAAGGGCTGTACAAGCCACAACGACATCCTCGGTGTCGAGTGGGTCTGACATAATATTGTGAAAGTCCAACACATCAGCGAAAGTCCAGTCCATGGTGGGGCCAGCGGGAACCATCCCGAGCGGAGACGGGTCAGCAGCGTAGAGATGTCCCCATCTGATGGACAGGCTAGCGGTCCACCCCGGAGCAGAGTAGAAAAGAAAAGAAAAGAAACGGCAGATCAACTGGTCTAAAAAGGGAGTCTATTTAAAGGCTAGAGTATACAAATGAGTTTTAAGATGAGACTTAAATGCTTCTACTGAGGTAGCATCTCTAACTTTTACCGGGAGGTCATTCCATAGTATTGGAGCCCGAATAGAAAACGCTCTATAGCCCGCAGACTTTTTTTGGGCTCTGGGAATCACTAATAAGCCGGAGTTCTTTGAACGCAGATTTCTTGCCGGGACATATGGTACAATACAATCGTCAAGATAGGCAGGAGCTTGGCCGTGTAGTATTTTATACGTAAGAAGTAAAACCTTAAAGTCGCATCTTAGGTGCACAGGAAGCCAGTGCAAGTGAGCCAGTATAGGCTCATATACTATCAATATACTATCATCATAATGCAGTCATCACACAAGTTAATCATCAGAGTATATACATTGAATTATTTACATTATTTACATTATTTACAATCCGGGGTGAGGCAGACGCACTAACCCCTGGTCCTGAGTAGTCGTGAGTTCAATCCCAGCCTCGGGATCTTTCTGTGTGGAGTTTGCATGTTCTCCCCGTGACTGTGTGGGTTCCCTCCGGGTACTCCGGCTTCCTCCCACCTCCAAATACATGCACCTGGGGATAGGTTGATTGGCAACACTAAAAAATTGGCCCTAGTGAGTGTGAATGTGAGTGTGAATGTTGTCTGTCTATCTGTGTTGGCCCTGCGATGAGGTGGCGACTTGTCCAGGGTGTACCCCGCCTTCCGCACGATTGTAGCTGAGATAGGCTCCAGCGCCCCCCGCGACCCCGAAGGGAATAAGCGGTAGAAAATGGATGGATGGATGGACAATCCGGGGTGTGGGATGTGAAGGGAGGAGGGTTAGGTTTGGTTGATATCAGCACTTCGGTCATCAACAATTGCATCATCAGAGAAATTGACATTGAAACAGTGTAGGTCTGACTAGGTAGGATATGTTAAAATGTTGTTCCGCCAAAAAGTGTTCAATTTGAGATTGTCGCGGTGAAGACAGCGCCAAGATTAGCCGTACATAATCTCTCCAGGGATATTCAATCGGATTCCAGTCTAGGCTCTGGCAGGGCCACTGAAGGACATTTACAGAGTTGTCCTGAAGCCATTCCTTTGATATCTTGGCTGTGTGCTTAGGATCGTTGTCCTGCTGAAAGATGAACACTTGCCCCAGTCTGAGTTCAAGAGCGCTTTGGAGCAGGTCTTAATCCAGGATGTCTCTGTACATTGCTGCATTCATCTATCCCTCTATCCTGACTAGTCTTCCAGTTCTTGCCGCTGAAAAACATCCCCACAGCATGATGCTGCCACCACCATGTTTCACTGTAGGGATGGTATTGGCCTGGTGATGAGTGGTGCCTGGTTTCCTCCAAACATGACGCCAGGCATTCATGCCAAAGAGTTTAATATTTGTCTCATCAGACCAGAGAATTGTGTTTCTCATGGCCTGAAAGTCTTTCAGGTGCATTTTGGCAAACTTTTATGAAATAATGGCTTTTGTCTGGTCACTACATCATACAGACCTGATTGGTATATTCCTGCAGAGATGGTTGTCCTTCTGGAAGGTTCTCCTCTCTCCACAGAGGAATGCTGTAGCTCTGACAGAGTGACCATCGGGTTCTTGGTCACCTCCCTGACTGTGGCCCTTTTCCCCTAATCGCTCAGCTTAGACGGCTAGCCAGCTTTCGGAAGATGGTTCCAAATGTCTACAATTTACGGTTGATAGAGGCCACTGTGCTCATTGGCAGCAGATATTATCTGTATTCTTCCCAAGATGTGTGCCTGTCTTGGAAGTGTACAGACAATTCCATGGACTTCATTCTTGGTTTGTGCTCTGCCATGCACCATCAAGTGTGGAACCTTATATATGGACAGGTGTGTGCCTTTTCAAATCATGCACAACCACGGGGACTCCAATTAGGCTGCAGGAACATCTCAAGGATGATAAGTTGAAACAGGATGCCCCCGATCTCACTTTCGAGCTTCATGGCAAAGGCTGGGAATTAGGTGTTGTTTTTATAAATAAATGTGCAAACATATCTAACATATCTGAAAAAAGAAATAAAAGAATAAAAAATTTCCCCTCGGGATTAATAAAGTATTTCGGATTCTGATAAATACAGTAACTTTTTTCACATTGCCATTATGGGATATTGTGTGTGGAACTTTAAGAAACAAAAATGAATAAATTCCATTTTCGAATAAGGGTGTAACATAACAAAATGTGGAAAAAGTGACACGCTGTGAATAAATTCCGGGTGCACTGTAGGTGGCAGTAAGTTTTGCATGCAGGGTCGGAGCCAGCCAGGGAGTGAAGAAGAGTTTAGGACGAGTGTTGACGATGTTTTAAGTGGGGATTATAGAACCAAGTTTCGGTATGCATCCCCAGCCAAGGCTAAGCCATTTCTTATTGACTCACAAGTAACAATTTGCTGGTTTTTGTTATGTAACATATAGGGGTGTAACGGTATACAGACATTTCGGTTCGGTGCGTACCTCGGTTTAGAGGTCACGGTTCGGTTCATTTTCGGTACAGTAAGAAAACAACAAAATATAAATTTTTTGGTTATTTATTTACCAAATTTGTAAACAATGGCATAACATACATATATATATATATACACAGGGTCCATTGCCAGGGTTAATGTGGTCAACATATATAAAATAAAAACTAAATAAGATAAGGCTCAGAATGGTTTCTTAACAAAACCTTTCTGCATATAAAGTGCTTTTTTTGATTAATTTATTGAGACTTATATTAGTAGA
This sequence comes from Entelurus aequoreus, assembly GCF_033978785.1. Classification (NCBI taxonomy): domain Eukaryota; kingdom Metazoa; phylum Chordata; class Actinopteri; order Syngnathiformes; family Syngnathidae; genus Entelurus; species Entelurus aequoreus. Next base: position 39,503,218 of record NC_084739.1, read on the forward strand.
TTGCACAGTACAGTACATATTCCGTACAATTGACCACTAAATGGTAACACCCGAATACGTTTTTCAACTTGTTTAAGTCGGGGTCCACGTTAATCAACATTAAACTGCCTCAAATTGTTGCTCAGATTAAATAAAATGACAAAACTTTTCTTCTACATATAAAAAGTGCAACATTAAACAGTTTCAAGGCAACTCAGCCTCAGATGAACTTTTCTCCCCCCCCCCCCCCCCCCCTCCCCTCCCCCCAGCCTGGCTAACTTGGCATTAAGAGGATATATGGGCTCATTGTTCTTCCACCATAGAAGTGGGTCAAAATCTAGTTTTTAAAACAATATGGTCTTAAATCTGCTGCTATAAAAACATTTGTTATTGCTTTAGCTCTGCCTGACTCGCCGAGGAGAGGTTGCTTGAATGCGGTGGGAGCTGTTTGCTCGTCTTTATCTTTGTTGAAGCGAGGTTCACTTGGGGGTGGTGCCGCTTCAAATGGGTTAGCATGTTTGACGTGTTGGCAGAAGCATGCCTTACCGCTGCTGAACAATGTCGGCAAACCTCCGTCCTCCATTGTTGTATCGAACCGCGCAGCCAAAGTGTTCCCAAACGGGAGATCTTAACGAGGCAGGAGGGTCTTCCAGCTCTGGCGTTTATATGTTGTCGTAGCCCGGTCGTTGCTAACATGCCGTGTGTTGTGCCTCGGTGTGCATTGTTTACACAATGTGCGGTACGCTACTTAATATGTCCGTGTGGAAACTCGTTCGGTACACCTCCGAACCGAACAGAAACCCCTGTACAGAAACGGTTCAATACAAATACACGTACCGTTACACCCCTAGTAACATACCGAAATAACATATCGTAGCAGGTTGGCGAAGTGTGCACGTGGGCTTTCTAGCAAGCTTGGTGTTGGTGTTGATCACATCGTGAATGAAATAGTGGTTAGAGTTGATAACCCAGTTCTTTGTGCTGAGTGGGTGATTATTTGCCAAGCTGCTATTGGCAAATGAAATAACACTTCTTTGAAAAAAGTTGAAGTATTGATGACAAAGGTTTGGGCACCTACTCTATTCTTAAGATGTCAAGCACACTGACTGACTGCAGTATCGCTCGGAGGTCTTGTGCATGATGACAAATTTAGATTCAAGTCCAAATTGTACACCTCAAAGGGGCGCTCAACAAGCAGTTCCTCTTTACGTCATCGCAGTGGCAACAGATTCTGGAAGTTCAATTTGCCTGATTTAGAGCTTGTTGTCCCTCTACTCAGCCACATTTCTCTACTGACTCACTGGTCTCTCCTGCCCAGGGTCATGGAACACTTTGTTCCCTCTGTCAGAGTGTGAGCTGCTGACTAACTGCTATTCCATGCCTTTTTTTTTTAATGTAAATTTAATAGGGCAAGTCTGCAGTATTTTTGTCTTGCATCAAAAGTACTTCCTATAATAACCATGATTATTTTTAAAGTTCAGTTTCAGCTATGGTTGTGTATTTGTGGTATTTCATGATGTATCTACTAAATCTACACCAACAAATGTTTTTGTTTTTTTTATAAATTCTGCTCTGTGGCTCCAGTTGTTCAAAAAGGGCTTAAAGGCCTACTGAAATGATTTTTTTTTAATGTAAACGGGGATAGTAGATCTATTCTATGTGTCATACTTGATCATTTCGCGATATTGCCATATTTTTGCTGAAAGGATTTAGTATAAAACAACGACGATAAAGATCGCAACTTTTGGTATCTGATAAAAAAAAAGCTTGCCCCTACCGGAAGTAGCGTGACGTAGTCAATTGAACATATCCACAAAGTTCCCTATTGTTTACAATGATGGCCGCCAGAAGTGAGAGAGATTCGGACCGAGAAAGCGACGATTTCCCCATTAATTTGAGCGAGGATGAAAGATTTGTGGATGAGGAAAATGCAAGTGAAGGACTAGTGGGGAGTGGAAGCGATTCAGATAGGGAAGATGCTGTGAGAGCCGGGGGTGACCTGATATTCAGCTGGGAATGACTACAACAGTAAATAAACACAAGACATATACAGTATATACTCTATTAGCCACAACACAACCAGGCTTATATTTAATATGCCACAAATTAATCCCGCATAACAAACACCTAGGTGTTTGTTATGCTAGCTCCTAGCTCCTAGCTACTAGCTCGAGCTAGTTATAGCTCGAGCGGGTTATATGGACGGGATCCCGTATATATAACCCGCCAATACAATTCAAACACCTGCACAACACACACACTCACTCAGCCCAAAGAACCGTTCACCTAACCCAAGGTTCATAAAGCGTATATATTTAACCAAAGTTACGTACATGACACGCACGTACGGGCAAGCAATCAAATGTTTGGAAGCGCACGGGTGGGACCTGATATTCAGCTGGGAATGACTACAACAGTAAATAAACACAAAACATATATATATACTCTATTAGCCACAACACAACCAGGCTTATAATTAATATGCCACAAATTAATCCCGCATAACAAACACCTAGGTGTTTGTTATGCTAGCTACTAGCTACTAGCTCGAACTAGTTATAGCAAGCGATCAAATGTTTGGAAGCACAGCTACGTACTCACGGTATCGCGTCTGTGTATCCAAATCAAAGTCCTCCTGGTTAGAGTCTCTGTTGTCCAAGTTCTTCGATCTTGACTGCATCTTTCGGGAATGTAAACAAACACCGGCTGTGTTGTGTTGCTGACTTCCCTCGCAAAATATCCGCTTCTCACCGACAACTTTCTTCTTTGCTTGCTCAGCTTCTTTCTCCATAATGCAATGAACAAATTGCAACAGATTCGCCAACACAGATGTCCAGAATACTGTGGAATAATGAGATGAAAACAGAGCTATTTCGTATTGGCTTCAATGGGGAAGCCATACCTCTGTTAAACTGGCTACGTCACGCGCATACGTCATCATACCGAGATGTTTTCAAGCGGAAGTGTGGCGGGAAATTTAAAATTGCACTTTATAAGTTAACCCGGCTGTATTGGCATGTGTTGCAATGTTAAGATTTCATCATTGATATATAAACTATCAGACTGCGTGGTCGGTAGTAGTGGGTTTCAGTAGGCCTTTAAAGATTATTGAACAGCCTTACATTCGAAATTTGTGTGTCAAAACCTGTATCGTGGAACCACGGGAAGGAAGAAGGTGGGTGTGAAGGACATTGCTCCGAAGAAGAAGTGGATGACATTGACTTAAAGCAGAGGTGTCCAAACATTTTCCAGCAAGGGCCACGTAGAGAAACATTTAAGGATGCGAGGGCCATTTCTATACATTTTGTATATGAAAAATACTCAAACCAAAACAATGTAGGTGAACATATGCTAACATTTGAAAAAAACTTCTACATCTTAGCTTTGTGTTATAGACATCAAAGCAATAAAGTAATTCTTGATTATTTTAATAATAACTGTATTTGTTTTTATGTTAACTGTGCTCGAAAGTAAGCTTTATTTACTAATATTGCTATTATATCGTCAACTGAAATGCTTTTGAGAGCTTTAGTACACTCAAAAACATATCATGTCTTACAAAAAATGTGTACACTTTTTCATCATGACAGGACATACGGAAATCCTCAAAGGCCTTATACAGTAAGACGGTCAGGTTGTCGGCCATTTTGGTTTTCAGGTCCCATTTTTGGGAGATTTGGTCCCGTTTAATTTTTCGTAGTTTTTTGTTCTAATTTGGGACCTGTTTAGTTTGTTTATAGAATGTATCGCGGGCCAATAAAAGCCGAGCTCCGGGCCGCAAATGGCCCCCGGGCCGCACTTTGGACACCCCTGACTTAAAGAGGAAAAAAAATGTGTTGTAAACTTGGCGAACCAATTGGAGCGTATCACTGCTAGTCGGCACCCTACTGAGGCAGAATGAGCCTAAATCCAGCAAAGGATGTTAGAATAATATCTGAACGGTAAATATTTAGCCATTAAAATATGGAAAAGCTGCTGATTGTGTATTTGACTGTTGAAGCATCTGGAAGGAGAAACGCCGATATGTCCGTTCTCCAAGGTAAATCCTGTACATTATTATTACATTACTTCATTAAACTGCTGTATTTATGTGTAGTACATTCCAGTGTATTTTAATAAAATATGGATTATCTAAAAGTGTGTTTTTCTTTTTAAAATACATGTTACGTGTTAACATTGTGCTGTTTATTAAATAGATTTAAATTCATGTCAATAGGAGACGTTAATTTGAGATTGTTTTTAGTCAAGCGCTTCGTCACAGAACCAATTAAGCCCATAAATTGAGTTACTACTGTGCAAGGTTATAGTGCATTTTAAGTTAATCAAAAAGCCAAAAAGCCCTAACTTTTTTGCATCCCCTGTATATTTTTTTATTACATTATATAAATGTGTTTGTGGCTCAAGTGATCAACAAGCTGGGGTGTGCAGAAAACTGTTTGCTAAATTAAATGTCAGAACAATGCTGTCATCGTCATCACTTTGGGCAGAGGACTTTTAGGACAGACATGTCGGGCAATATGATACTGTCAGTAGGAGCTGTGCAGAAGGACACACAATCCAAGGGCCTTTAACTCTGACGGCCCTAGGGCTGCAAATCTTTGGGCACCACACGATGCAATTTGATTCTTGGCGATAACGGTTAGACTCAGAATCGATGCTCAATTCAAAATCAATACCTTTTTAATACAATTGAGTGCCTGTTCTAACTACATTTCTTTATAAAATAGATAAACAGCTCTGGTAAATGTCTATATTACTTGAAAGAAAACTGGTTTTGTTTAATAAAATTCTACCTAAACATTTACTAAAATGGCTAGACAGGACAGATTTTTGGGGACGGGGATGGATTGAATTTGGATTTTTTTTTAATCGACTAAGGATTATCACGAATAAGAATCACGATTGATTCATCCATCCATCCATTTCCTACCGCTTGTCCCTTTTGGGGTCGCACAAAAACAATTTTTATTTACACCCCTACAGTACCCTTTTACTCCCTTATTGCCTTGCCACTGTCGCCTTTTTTATCCCTGCAGCACGTTTGCAGGCTAGGCTATACCGTGGTCTGTGGCATTAAAGGAACGGTCAGTAAATTGTGGCCCACCAAGCATAGTCTGATGGTTTACTGAGCAGGTCCCGCTTGAATCCACCTAATGGTGCTGACCCCGGGGAGGTTCTGTGCTCTTAGCGCTAAATAATGCAACCGTACGGAGAACTTTGTGCTTACGTCAACGACATCACTGAACTCCATATGGCTTTCTCTGGAAACTCAGCAGTGTGTTGATCAATTTTGCATGCTTTTGAAGGCTTCCTCCTCCTAGCAGTGTAGCAAACCATCCCTTGAAAAATGGAATAGTTTTCAGATACCAAAATACATGTCCAGTATTGAGCTGCAAAGAGACACGCTTTGGCCATGTGTTCGTGGACATATTCATTCGGATTAGAATGTTACTGTGCATACGGACCCTGAAAAAAAAAATCTGATTATGACGTGCAATTTCATGCATTACACCTCAAACCACCTTAAATTTGACATGCGCAGAACCTAACATAGACAGAAAGGTGTGTTATTGTTTGTGCTATGGCGCCATCTTTTGGACGAGTTTGTTCACTGCAGGTGCTGAAGAAACAGTGACTTCCACTGTAAACGAACATGGATTTGTGCATTTCTGCTTGTCCGACGTTATCCCTGTATTTATAATTGTTTCCTTCTGTTCACTACTTTTGTTTTACCTCGGACACGTTTCCAGTGAGGGTTGGACTCCGCCGAGGCTGCCCTTTGTCACCGATTCTGTTCATAACTTTTATGGACAGAATTTTTAGGCGCAGTCAAGACGTTGAGGGGATCCGGGTTGGTGGCTGCAGGACGACGTCTCTGCTTTTTGCAGATGATGTGGTCCTGATGGCTTCATCTGGCCAGGATCTTCAGCTCTCACTGGATCGGTTCGCAGCTGAGTGTGAAGCGACTGGGATGAGAATCAGCACCTCCAAGTCTGAGTCCATGGTTCTCGCCCGGAAAAGGGTGGAGTGCCATCTCCGGGTTGCGGAGGAGACCCTGCCCCAAGTGGAGGAGTTCAAGTACCTCTGAGTCTTGTTCACGAGTGAGGGAAGAGTGGATCGTGAGATCAACAGGCGGATCGGTGCGGCATCTTCAGTAATGCGGACGCTGTATCGATCTGTTGTGGTGAAGAAGGAGCTGAGCCGGAAGGCAAAGCTCTCAATTTACCGGTCGATCTATGTTCCCATCCTCACCTATGTTCATGAGCTTTGGGTTATGACCGAAAGGACAAGATCACGGGTACAAGCGGCCGAAATGAGTTTCCTCCGCCGGGTGGCTGGGCTCTCCCTTAGAGATAGGGTGAGAAGCTCTGTCATCCGGGAGGAGCTCAAAGTAAAGCCGCTGCTCCTCCACATCGAGAGGAGCCAGATGAGGGTGTTCGGGCATCTGGTCAGGATGCCACCCGAACGCCTCTCTAGGGAGGTGTTTAGGGCACGTCCGACCGGTAGGAGGCCACGGGGAAGACCCAGGACACGTTGGGAAGACTATGTCTCCCGGCTGGCCTGGGAACTCCTCGAGATCCCCCGGGAAGAGCTGGACGAAGTGGCTGGGGAGAGGGAAGGCTGGGCTTCCCTGCTAGGGCTGCTGCCCCCGCGACCCGACCTCGGATAAGCGGAAGAAGATGGATGGATGGATGGATGGATGGAGTACTGCAGTTGTATTGTCCACGAGATGAGACCAAATCAGAGTGCGCTTTTTAGTATCGGTGCTACTGATTGGCCCAGCCTCAAGCAGCATTTCTTAGATGACAATTGTATAGAAAAATTGCACGAAAGTAATCGTTTTGTAAAGAAATGTATACATAAAGCAGAAATTTTGTCTGTTAAAAAAATAACAAAAATGTTTTTGAAATTGCATAGAACAGTTTAAACGTTTCCCGATACACTGCGAACAACAGGCAGGTAAGTGTCAGACTAGCCTGGACATGATCGCCTTTCTGTCACACTTCACTTTCTGAACTTTTTGTTCAGTTTCAGCAAAAGCTGTTTTTCTAAGTTCATCAGTATCAGTCAGGTCCTAAAAAAACAAAGAGAGCAAAATATATGTACATACCAGAACTTACAGGCGCCAATCTACATTTCTGCCAGTGGGTGCTTGGTGTGTGTGTGTGTGTATAAAAATAAAGAAATAGACGTTCAGCGAAGTTAATATCCCATATGATTTGGGGCTTTATTATTTTGTAAAACGGACCAAACTTGCCACAAAATTAACTACAACAAGATTGATTTTTCAAAAATTATTTTAAAGATTGAAAGTTGCCATCAATCCCACGTGGGTGTTCGGCATTGTCCGTGGGTGCTCGGGCCCCAAAGCACCCACGGGATCGGCGCCTATGCCAGAACTATATCCTAAACGTTAGCTTAAATTTTTCAAGCATGGTGAAATTTCAATTGATGCTATTTGTGGTTCATATAACGTAGCCTCACTCTAGCACAAAATATATGCCTGTTGAATGGTCTGTGGGTACTGAATCACTAAATATTTAATCTATAATATATATATATTAAGAAAAAATGTCTAAAAATTACAATGAAATAATGCTTTCACCAGCTGACATGATCGTAGCTGTCAAAGTTTGCACTGCATCTGGATGGTGTTTCCTTTTTCCCGTTCTGTACATGAACAATTCCTCCACGTACGACCACTGGCACTCAGACTGGTCCTCCATCTTTTCGCCATCATTTTCACTGTTTACAGTTTTGTCTTCTGCCGCCATTTTGGCTTCTCTGTTACGCTTCTTTGCTCAGTTTCTCTGCTTCTCTACTCCACTTCTTTGCTGCGCTGTATACGAATGTTACCTGCAGAAACCTGCAACTGCTGCTGCAGCGGAGTTGACTTTTCATTACGTCTCACAATAATTGGTGCCAATTAATCGCGATCGGATGGCCTTATTGGCTACAAAGATGTGGATGAAAGTATGATTCACGGGGAGGGGAAAATTGTGGGTGTACTCAGTAGTGATTTATGATTTTAAAAGTCGCAAAGTAGATTATATGGTGTAAATTGTACTCGAGTATGGGTAAAATTCCACACCTGAAAAAATATTCTTAAAAGTACAAGAACCCAAATCTACTTAATTACAGTAAAGTGGGTAATTGTAATCTGTTACTTCCACCTCTGTAAACCACTGATTTTCTTTCCGATCCGAGACCGAGTAAAATTCAGGCAAGTATCGACAATACCGATACTTTGTGCAAATATACATAATGTGTCTATTGAAATTTAAAAAGTTGTGTATTTTCAAGTTTTCTATCTAAAAAAACATTAAAATTTAAGAAAAAAAGAGAAAAAAATTGGAATGTAATAACAAAAATCTGATATTTTTTAACAAATAATTAATATTAATAATAATATATTTAGGAATCGATAACACAATGTGTTGTCTTTAAATGTATATATCTGTTTGAAGCATTTTTTTTACAAAAAAAAAAAAAGAATTATTATTATGTTAAATAGATACTTATTTACTGCTTTCCAGGTTATGCCTTCCTGCTGTTCCAAGAAGAGACTTCTGTTCAAGCCTTGATTGACGCCTGTATCGAGGAGGATGGCAAGCTCTATCTTTGTGTGTCCAGTCCTACTATCAAAGACAAGCCTGTAAGCAGAGACTACATTCCACTCAATCATTCTAAAGATTTCCTCAAACAAGCCCTACTGTACTGTATGCTGGGAGAATGAAAGATGACGATGCTTATCAAAATGAAAACTGTCAAATTAGTCGTATGTTGTGTTCATTATTGTGGTTCTAGTGTGCAGTGGTTTAGAATGAAAAGTAGGGCACACAGTATAGACTTCAATCACTGAACAAACAAAACGTAATGATGTTGAATAGAATGTAAACTCAAAAAGTTTTTCCAAACTTACACCTTTACATGCTATCTAGCATACAGCGGTACCTCGGTTCCAACAGGTCCGAAAATAACCAAGGCAAATAATGTAAATCCAATGAATTTGTTCCAGACATCCAAAAATATTACCCCAAACTTTTATAGAGAATGATTATAGTTGTGTATGCAAAAAACATACATATAAATGATTAATGCTATTGATAAGTAAACATTTAACATCACTGTTAAGGCTCTTGTTGACAAACAAGGCCACACAGACACCACCTTCATACTTTGCTACCAATGTTTCTCACCTTCTTTATGGTAGTGCCTGCTAACTTTCTTGTGTAATGTTCCGCATGACTGTTTGCTTTTTGTGTCGTTTTCCAAGAGTTCAGGTTCTGTGCTCTTATTCTGTTACATCTGTTTCCTGTTTTGTGTTGAAAGCTGTCGCTTTACTCCTGTCTGAGGAGGCTGCGGTGGGAGGGACGTTAAGCACGGCAGTTAGATGTTAGATGTGTTCTGTAGCATCTCCTGTTGCCTTTTCCCCATTTCCTGGTCTATATTTTTGTACATAGTGTTCTGTGTGTGGGCATTGCTAAACACACTTTCTCGTGCATGTCGCCTCTGTCTATACATTATTTGTATGGGCCTTAACATCTGTTGTGGCCCCATTTCGGTCTTTAATATTGCTTGTGTAACACACCAGGGTAAAAGAACATAATGTCATGGCTGTCTTAAGTTTCCAATCATTTCTACAACTCTTATTTTTTTGGGATAGAGTGATTGGAGCACATACTTGTTTGTCACAAAAAACATTCATGAAGTTTGGTTCTTGTATGAATTTATTATGGGTCTACTAAAAATGTGACCAAATTTGCTGGGTCAAAAGTATACATACAGCAACATACAATATCAATTCTGGTGATGTAGAAAAGTTACAATAAAATCCAATTAGTTTCATGTCATGGCCTCTTAACTTCATGGGAGTGATTATGATTGACGACACCTGTTGACTTCTCTGAGCCCATTTAAATAGGGCTCATGTGATGCAGTCATGAGACTCGGTTACAAACGCGACAATGGGAAAGTCAAAGGAACTCCGCACAGATCTGAAAAAACGAATCATTGACTTGAACAAGTCAGGAAAGTCACTTGGAGCCATTTCAAAGCAGTTTAAGGTCCCAAGAGCAACTGTGCAGACAATTGTTCGTAAGTATAAAGTGCATGGCACAGTTTTGTCACTGCCACAATCAAGGAAGAAAACGCTGAGAGAAAATTGGTCAGGATGATCAAGAGACAACCGAGAACCACCAAAAAGCAGGTCTACAATGAATTGGAAGCTGCTGGAACACAGTTGTCAGTTTCCACAGTCAAGCTTGTTTTGCATCCCCATGGACTGAGAGGCTACCATGCAAGAAAGAAGCGCTTGCTCCAGAAGCGACACCTTAGGGCTCGTCTAAAGTCTGCTGCTGATCAAGCATGGTGGTGGTAGTATTATGCTCTGGGCCTGTTTTGCTGCCAATGGAACTGGTGCTTTACAGAGAGAAAATGGGACAATGAAAAAGGAGGATTACCTCCAAATTCTACAGGACAACCTAAAATCATCAGCCTGTAGGTTGGGTCTTGGGCGCAGTTGGGTGTTCCAACAGGACAATGACCCCAAACACACGTCAAAAATGGTAAAGGAATGGCTAAATCAGGCTAGAATTAAGGTTTTAGAATGACCTTCCAAAAGTCCTGACTTAAACGTGTGGACAATGCTGAAGAAACAAGTCCATGTCAAAAAACCAACAAATTTAGCTGAACTGCACCAATTTTGTCAAGAGGAGTGGTCAAAAATTCAACCAGAAGCTTGCCAGAAGCTTGTGGATGGCTACCAAAAGCGCCTTATTGCAGTGAAACTTACCAAGGGACATGTAACCAAATATTAACATTACTGTATGTAAACTTTTGACCCAGCAGATTTGGTCACATTATCAGTAGACCCATAATTAATCTTTAATAAATTCATAAAGGAACCAAACTTCATGAATGTTTTTTGTGACCAACAAGTATGTGCTCCAATCACTCTATCACAAAAAAATAACAGTTGTAGAAATTATTGGAAACTCCAGATATAATATATGTGTGTGTATATATACAGTATATATAAATATGAGAAGGAAGGCGCATGAACCCGCTATATACATATATATGCATATAAATGCATATATATGCATATATATATGCATATGCATATATATATATATATATATATATATATACTGTATATATATATATATATATACTGTATATATATATATATATATATATACAGTGTTATTCCATGGGCCGACCTTGCCTCAGTGGGTTATTTAGCAGTTGTACTTAATTTTAAAAAGCGCAGAGACTGAGGACGCACAAAGATGTGATTCTTTGCGTCAAAAACTTTCATAGAAAGCCAAATCATACAAAAAGTACTCTATTTTCATTATATACCTATTGATATTCCTATTAACTTGCAAGAAGAACTTTGCAGAATTGTACAACGTTACGTATGTCATTTAGAACTCCGAGATTTTGTCTTCATAAAGGCAAATTTTTTAGTACAGTTTTATTGGAGTCCATTATATACCTATACCAGCATGTCTTTTTGTGTGCGTGGGCAGGTCCAGATCCGTCCGTGGAACCTGAGTGACAGTGATTTTGTCATGGATGGCTCCCAGCCGTTGGACCCCCGTAAGACTATCTTTGTAGGGGGGGTTCCAAGGCCCTTGCGTGCAGGTAAAATTTCCAGTCACAATTTTGTGTGATCTTGGTTATTTTGTTGAAGTGCAGGATGTTTCAGGCTTAGTCCTTTTTTAGGGGGGCAAACATATTTGGTCTGAGCCTTTTGAGACACTCAAGTGTGGCGCTGGCTTTAAAAGTAAAATAGGCCAAGGCTTTGAGTTTGAGCACAAAAGGTCCTTAAACTTGAGAGGACACAGAATGAAAGACTAATCATCCGGCGCCCTTTCACTATTCTTCCTCGCTGCAGTGGAGCTGGCCATGATCATGGACCGTCTGTATGGCGGCGTTTGCTACGCTGGAATCGACACAGATCCGGAACTCAAGTACCCGAAGGGAGCCGGTCGCGTGGCCTTCTCCAACCAGCAGAGCTACATCGCCGCCATCAGCGCTCGCTTTGTTCAGCTGCAGCACAATGACATCGACAAAAGGGTGAGTGAGTTCATGCGCCGTCTTTTTCAGAAAAGGCATGTCGACTGCAGCCGAGTTTTGGGGTCATTCCCACGGCACAGTGCAGCACCGTGTCCATTATGGTGGATGTTTCAGACGGCTGCTGATTTTTCCTACCAGAGCAGACACGCCGTTGGTCTAATTATAGAACTTCCCTATACATGTAGAACCACCCATGCACTACTGCTTATTTTAGCCCCAGCAGCCAATAGCAGACCATAGATTGTGACCCAAAGAAACTGGTTGTCAGCCAGAACCTCTTTAGGGCGTGGCCTCATTTGTCCCCGCCATGTGGACAACAAGGCTGGGACTAACCCTTAGTTCCTTCCATCTTATTCTTAATCACGCTATATTATTATGGTATGCAATTCCCTGGTTAGCACTTTGTGGTGTGAACTGCCCCTTTCTGTTCCAACATGGCAAGCATGAAAATACTTCCACTGTGGGCTGCACACTGAAAAATACAAGGAAGCTGGGGCCGCACTTTTCATTTAGAAAATAAATAAAAAAAAGGCTTTGCATTATCGGTAGCAACACAGTGTTAACCTACCCTAGGTTAAATTGGGGCCCTAAGCAAAATTATATTTGGAGCTCCATCCCCCATCACAAAAATGTTCACTTTTGTATGAAAAACAAATGTTTTACTTTTTTCATTTTTTTTTTTTAAAGCAAACTTGAATTCAATTTGATGGATTTTTTTTTACAAAAACAAATTAATGGGAAATAAATTGCTCAATAATTATATATTTTTAATGCAAAAATAACAACTTTAACATCATTAAAACATAAATGTGTAATCCTTACCTGTCATGCCCTGCTTGACACTTTAGTCTTGTGTTTTTCTATGTTTAGTTCTCAGTTCCTGTCCAGCACTCGTATTTTCTAGTTACCACTTCCTGTTACTTTGGTTATGCGGCACCTTTACTTTGTCTGCCAGCACACCTGTCCTTATGCTGGGAATGATGTCACAGCCGAGTTGCAAGCGTTCCAGTTACGAGGTCGGAGATTAAGCTTGCCTCCTCCACGAAGGCTATTTTTGCTCTTGTCTGAATACAAACAATTTATGGAAAAATATGCACTCTTTCTGCAACCTTCAAGCACGGTGGATGAGGAGGAAACACAGCCGCTATTGCTAGCGACATACAAACCACATGTACCACATATAAAAACGTACAACAATACATAGTATGTGGGTGATACACTGCGACAAAAAGTAATCAGAAGTGCTAATAACAGATATTATAGCAGCCAACGTTCCCTCTAAGGTGCGCGCCTGTGCAATTGCGCACTGCTCAAGCGTCCTCTACGCACGGCAAATCTATGGCACGCACAAAATCAAATAAAAAAATAAAGCGCATAACAATTTTCGACACACGGACACGACAGAGAAAACAGTTTTCGTCATCATTGTTAAAATATTGTAACGTCTGTCGAGACGCTTTGAGGACATGAATTCCATCCATCACTTTACTGAGCAAAACTCTTTATTGTCGGCCATAAACACATCACCAAAACATTAGTAAAAAAAATGATATCTAGCAAATCTGGTCATTTTCTCCAGTACAAACCTGACCAAAAGCAACTTTGTTATATCAACAGCAGCCGCTCGCTCTTTCTCACTTGCGCCAACACATGCACATATGGCACTTAGCCAGTGATGCGTTTACAGCCACACAAAAAGTCGGACAACTTCAACACCACACATAAAGTGTCATTCCAGGTCGTTACACTATGATTTACCAATCAAATGTGTGCTTATTCTAGTGTCATTTATTAGGAATCTTAATTTATTAATATTAATCATGAAATGCTGTTAATATATTAAATAAATACTAATAGAAATATATTTTTTACAAACAGGAAGTTGCAGGAATGTACACATGATCCCCTGCTTACATCTTATTGTGCAACATGTGAATGTTTTAATGGGAACTAAATGCAATGTCTGAAAGGGGTACACATTATTTCCAAAGCAGGACCTCCACCCAGACAAACAATACAAGTACACAGTTCATGAAAAACTATGTGTTGTTATTGTCATTGTAAGTGGGCCTAAACACTTGTATTAGAAAATCATCTCATGGAAATGACTGCTGTCATTTGATTATAATAATAAGAGAATGTTGTCTGTCTATCTGTGTTGGCCCTGCGATGAGGTGGGGACTTGTCCAGGGTGTACCCCGCCTTCCGCCCGAATGCAGCTGAGATAGGCTCCAGCGACCCCGAAAGGGACAAGCGGTAGAAAATGGATGGATGGATGGAGATTGAACTTGTTATTTAGTCAGGTTTGGGACAGGTGTGCTGCTGGTGTAGCCACAGTGTGCACGTCTGATGTTGCTCACATGGCCTCCACTGAATGCTCAGGGAGTTTTTGCGTTTGCTCACACACATGAAAAATTAGAGGGAACATTGATAGCAGCGGACGTCATTGTTTACATCCAGAGCAGCCATCTTTGGAACGCATTCGGGGGTGGTGAGAATGCTCCAACTTTCCGACCACCAGGGGTGTTACAGTTGAAATTCCAAACTAGTACAAATGGAACACAGATTTAGTTTAGAATCAAGTCTCTGTAAGTTCATCTGTTGCTGCTGGCTGGTAATGGCACATTACCTTTTGAATGTCATGCTACTGCTGGGAGCTAAACAGTTTTTTTGCGGACTGCATTCTATTGAAGTTTACATTGTAGCCTATTTAGTTTGTGTCGTGTGACATCGCATCCCCTATGCTTCGTGTGCACTCAAAGCTGCACTAGTTTTAAAGACACTTTACCTAAACGCTGTCTCCTGCTGCCATCTGCATATTGGACACGACGACTACTGCTACCATGCGGCCAAAGCGTAACATTACCCTCAACTGGGATTTGAACGCAGCACCACTGCCTTTTAAGACAATAACTAACGATGTGCGCCACAAGACTACCTGGGGGATTTTTCCAATATATTGTTATCAGTGAAGGAGCAAGAAGTGGCGAGGAATACATTGAAAGTAACATTTTAAACAAAGCACCCCGTCATTCATTAATTGACATTTCACTTGCGCTTCTTCATGCAAGGTGGGGTCCTATGCACAGTGCTGCTTTTTGCTCTTATTTTGTTGGTTTCATGTTTTTTTTAAACGGCTGAATGTTATATCTACAATTTGCCTTGGCTCAATAAAAAATTAGCTGCCGCCCACATTTGAACTATTTCTTTCATTGACTTTATATGTCTTTATTTTGCCACAAACGCCATCCATACTTTAAAGGATCTTATTTTGATGTAAACTCAGTGGAAAACGAAGAAAGACAACAGTATATTGTATTAGAAGTATTGCAGAGATACACTATTTGTACCAATTTGGTACTTCAAAAACGGTGCCAGTGCTAACTAATATGCACAATTGTATTTATAAAAAGACTAAAAAAACAATGCCTTTTTATTTTTATGGAATTATGTGACATTCAAGTTGAACAGAGTAGCTATTAAAAGACTTCAATTATAAAAATAACTAAGTAATACATTAAAAAATAAGAAATAACATCTGCACCATAATACATTAAAAAATAAGGAATAACATCTGCAACAAAACATAACTGTTGCAGCAATACAGAAGAACATACTGTAGAAAACGTGCAAAATAATGACTTACTTTGTTGTAAAGTTTGATTCTCATAATTTTGGTTGTTCTTGAATGCAACCTTGCTTACTGTAACCGCCAATGGTGCATAATGAGAAAGTGTTGTGGCTACTGGTTAGCTTAGCTCTGGGTTGTTGTTGGCGGGTTAAAGTCAGCAATACTGTGTGCTTTTGTCAGAAATCATTAATTGTACAATATTATAACTACTACATTACTTACTTGTACAATATCACCAAAACTACATTATAGGGTTGTACAGTATACTGGTAGTAGTAAAGTACCGCGGTACTAATGAATCATAAATGATACTATACCACCGTCCAAACTTTTTGACCCCTGGGCCACATTGGGTTAAAACAAATTTGGCCAGGCTCTATATATATATATATATATATATATATATATATATATATATATATATATATATATATATATATATATATATATATATATATATATATATATATATATATATATATATATATATATATATATATATATATATATATATACACACACACACACACACACACACACTCGTGGTCAAAAGTTTACATACTCTTGTAAAGAACATCATGTCATGGCTGTTTTGAGTTTCCAATCATTTCTACAACTCTTATTTTTTTGTGATAGAGTGATTGGAGCACATACTTGTTGGTCACAAAAAACATTCATGAAGTTTGGTTCTTTTATGAATGTATTATGGGTCTACTGAAAATGTGACCAAATCTGCTGTGTCAAAAGTATACACACAGTAATGTTAATATTTGGTTACATGTCCCTTGGCAAGTTTCACTGCAATAAGGCGCTTTGGTGGCCATTCACAAACTTCTGGCAAGCTTCTGGTTGAATTTTTGACCACTCCTCTTGACAAAATTGATGCAGTTCAGCTAAATTTGTTGGTTTTCTGACATGGACTTGTTTCTTCAGCATTGTCCACATGTTCTCAATGGGGTTTAAGTCAGGACTTTGGGAAGGCCATTCTAAAACCTTAATTCTAGCCCAGTTTAGCCATTCCTTTACCACTTTTGACGTGTGTTTGGAGTCATTGTCCTGTTGGAACACCCAACTGCACCCAAGACCCAACCTCTGGGCTGATGATTTTAAGTTGTCCTGACGAATTTGGAGGTAATCCTCCTTTTTCATTGTCCCATTTTCTTTCTGTAAAGCACCAGTTCCATTGGCAGCAAAACAGGCCCAGAGCATAATACTACCACCACCATGCTTGACGGTAGGGTGGTGTTCCTGGGATAAAAGGCCTCAACTTTTCTCCTCCAAACATATTGCTGGGAATTGTGGCCAAACAGCTCCATTTTTGTTTCATCTGACCACAGAACTTTCCTCCAGAAGGTCTTAACTTTGTCCATGTGATCAGCAGCAGACTTTAGACGAGCCCTAAGGTGTCGCTTCTGGAGCAAGGGCTTCCTTCTTGCATGGTAGCCTCTCAGTCCATGGGGATGCAAAACAAGCTTGACTGTGGAAACTGACAACTGTGTTCCAGCAGCTTCCAAGTCATTGCATACCTGCTTTTTGGTGGTTCTCGGTTGACTCTTGATCATCCTGACCAATTTTCTCTCAGCAGCAGGTCATAGCTTGCGTTTTCTTCTTGATTGTGGCAGTGACAAAACTGTGCCATGCACTTTATACTTACGAACAATTGTCTGCACAGTTGCTCTTGGGACCTTAAACTGCTTTGAAATGGCTCCAAGTGACTTTCCTGACTTGTTCAAGTCAATGATTCGTTTTTTCAGATCTGTACGGAGTTCCTTTGACTTTCCCATTGTCGCGTTTGTAACCGAGTCAAATGACTGCATCACATGAGCCTTATTTAAATGGGCTCAGAGAAGTCAACAGGTGTCGTCAATCATAATCACTCACATGAAGTTAAGAGGCCATGACATGAAGGTAATTTGATTTTATTGTAACTTTTCTACATCACCAGAATTGATATTGTATGTTGCTGTATGTATACTTTTGACCCAGCAAATTTGGTCACATTTTCAGTAGACCCATTATAAATTCATACAAGAACCAAACTTCATGAATTTATGTATATATATATATATATATATATATATATATATATATATATATATATATATATATATATATATACACACACACACACACACATGCATATAACCCATTACCTCTCTGCTGGACCCATTACCTCTCTGCTGGACACTCAGCATCAACGGTTGGAATTGGGGGTTGAATCACCAAAAACTATTCCCGGGCGCGGCCACCGCTGCTACTCACTGCTCCCCTCATTCTCCCAGGGGGTGATCAAGGGTGATGGGTCAAATGCAGAGAATAATTTTGCCACACCTAGTGTGTGTGTGTGACAATCATGGGTACATTAACTTTAACTTAATATGATCTGTCTCGTTGCAGATTAGACAAACTGCCTTTTCCTTACACTGAACCAAAAAAAAAGTCATATGTCCACTGATGTTTAAAAACTCTACACTAGTCTATTATACGTTTCCCCAAGGATTTCGCCATATTTTTTTGCGGCACTGCGGCGCGAGCATTGATGACGTCACTTCTAGACAATATGATTTGCCTGAGCGGCTAGGAGACCCCGAGAGTAACAAGCAGTAGAAAATGGATTGATGGATGGCCTAGAAAGGATATATTAAAAAATATTAATTAAAAAAAAAAAATATATATATATATATATATATTTCTTTTTTAACTCTGGACTACCCGCGGGCCGGATTTTGGGGACCCCTAAAATAAAGCATACAAAAAAGTCTAATCAAAGTCAACGAGAGTTTTTGTTTCCAGAGTGTCACTGAACGCACCACTCTACTATGGTAATTGTAGCCAAACCATTCCAAGTTAACATGGCGCTTACCGCCGGTCTTCAGTGGTTTTGTAGAGAGTTCGGTGTCCAAGATGACTTGCACCTGCTACTCCATGTCGATGTCGAGGGAAGAGGGATGAGCGGGCACTTTTCGAGAGCAAGTGAAGTTAATTATATATATATAGCACTTTTCTCTAGTGACTCAAAGCACTTTACATAGTGAAACCCAATACCTAAGCTACATTTTTAAACCAGTGTGGGTGGCACTGGGAGCAGGTGGGTAAAGTGTCTTGCCCAAGGACACAACGGCAGTGACTAGGATGGCAGAAGCAGGGATCGAACCTGGAACCCTCAAGTTGCCGGCATGGCCGCTCTACCAACCGAGCTATACCGCCCCAATAACACGTTCTGTTTGGTGCACTTGTATATAGAGATGTCCGATAATGACTTTTTTGCCGATATCTGATATTCCGATATTGTCCAACTCTTAATTACCGATTCCGATATCAACCAATACCGATATATACAGTCGTGGAATTAACACATTATTATGCCTAATTTTGTTGTGATGCCCCGCTGGATGCATTAAAGGTTTTCCAAAATAAATCAACTCAAGTTATGGAAAAAAATGCCAACATGGCACTGCCATATTTATTATTGAAGTCACAAAGTGCATTATTTTTTTTTTTAACATGCCTCAAAACAGCAGCTTGGAATTTGGGACATGAGGAGGTTGAGGTGGGCGGGGTTGGTGGGGAGGGGTACCGGGGGGTGTATATTGTAGCGTCCCGGAAGAGTTAGTGCTGCAAGGGGTTCTGGGTATTTGTTCTGTTGTGTTACGGTGCTGATGTTCTCCCGAAATGTGTCGTCAACATGTCATTCTTGTTTGGTGTGGGTTCACAGTGTGGCGCATATTTGTAACAGTGTTAAAGTTGTTTATACGGCCACCCTCAGTGTGACCTGTATGGCTGTTGACCAAGTATGACTGGCATTCACTTGTGTGTGTGAAAAGCCGTAGATATTATGTGACTGGGCCGGCACGCAAAGACAGTGCCTTTAAGGTTTATTGGCGCTCTGTACTTCTCCCTACGTCCGTGTACACAGCGGCGTTTTAAAAAGTCATACATTTTACTTTTTGAAACCGATACCGATAATTTTGAAACCGATACCGATAATTTCCGATGTTACATTTTAAAGCATTTATCGGCTGATAATATCGGCAGTCCGATATCGGCCATCTCTACTTGTATATTGTCTCATGACGACAATGGTGGTACTAAATGTCTCTTCCCTGTCAGGTGGAGGTGAAGCCATATGTCCTTGACGACCAGATGTGCGACGAGTGCCAGGGCGCGCGCTGCGGCGGCAAGTTCGCCCCCTTCTTCTGTGCCAACGTCACATGTCTGCAGTACTACTGCGAGTACTGCTGGGCCAGCATTCACTCGCGCGCGGGCCGAGAGTTCCACAAGCCGCTGGTGAAGGAGGGAGGCGACCGCCCGCGACACGTGTCCTTCCGCTGGAGCTGAACGCCGGAGGGCATCCCCAATAAATGACGTCATCGCCTCCATCCACCTGACGAGAACCCCCCCCCCCCCCCCCCCCCGCCTCCTGTCCCCCGTGATGAGCGTTCTGGGAAGTCGTATGTTAGATTTTTGCACTTTGGCACACCACCTCAATCATACATGCACACACGCACCCAGTGTCACGTGACTCCTGGGCGGCGAGGTCCTGCTGAAACCCCCCCCCACCCGCTCCCCAACCCCGCCCCCACCCTTCATAACACAGAGGTGGGACCATCTGAATATTTTAGGGAAAAAAAAAAAAAGTGTTCATTATTATTTTGTACCTATCCAATTAATATATGGATGATTTCAATTATATGTAAGGAAAGAAAAAAAAAGAAGCATGCACTTATTTTGAAAAGCTAAAGCTATACAGTCCCATAGAGACACCAAAGGCAATGTTAAAGAAGGCGTTGAGAAAGTAGGTGGAATTAGATGTAGCATCGCTAACTCTGAATGACAATAACACTTGAATATATATTTTTAATAATAATTCCTCCTACACACAACCGGATGAGTTCATTTCTACAGCTTTATTTTTCAAACTTTTAAAAAAAAAATGTAATTCTGCAATGGCCGTGCTGCTACTTTGTTGGTATGATCCAATACAACAAAGTACAAAACAAAAATGATGGCGGCGCAGCCACTTTTAATCCTCCCCCGTGGCAAAACAACTCGTTAGTGAGACAATCTTTAGGAAGGCGATATCAAGACTTTGTGCTGCGGGCCCCAAGTAACTGCTCTTTTGTTGTGAACTATCATGTGCAGGGTCGCTGTTGTTGAAAGTCCATCCTGTTCATCGTCTGCTGGCAGAACAACTCGTTAGTGCTCACTCTTCCAGTGGAATGAGACAATGTTTGGGGGAGCCATGCCAGGACGGTGTAAGTGGTCTAGAGATGATACAAACAAGCTCCTCTGTTAACAGTCTCGCTCTACTTTGGCATACAGTGCATCCAGAAAGTATTCACACCGCTTCATTTTTTCCACATTTTGGTACGACAGTCTAATTCCAAAATGGAATTAATACATGTTTGTTCTCAACATTCTACATACAATACCCCATAATGACAATGTAAAAAGTTTTTAATTTGCAAATGTATTAAAAATAACAAAATCACATGTACATAAGTATTCACACCCTTTGCTCAATACTTTGTTGATGCACCCTTGACAGAAATTACAACCTCAAGTCTTTTTTTAATACGATGCCACACATTTTTGGGCAGTTTCGCCCATTCCGCTTTGCGGCACCTCTCAAGCTCCACCAGGTTGGATGAAAAGTGTGGGTTTTCATCCAGGATGTCTCAGTACCCTGCTGCATTCATCTTTCCCTCTATCCTTTCAGGTGCTTTTTGGCAAACTGCCCAAAGATAGGTGTGCCAAGTGTGTGGCATCATATTCACAAATACTTGAGGCTGTAATTGCTGCCAAAGGTGCATCAACAAAGTATTGAGCAAAGGGTGGGAATATTTATCAGAATCTGAATCAGAAGTGCTTTTATTAATCTCCGAGGGGAAATGAAGATTTTCAGCACAATCCCATTCGAGAGCAGACAAACATTACAGGGAGACAGAGCAGGATCGCTGACGGGTCTGCCAACTTCTGGCTTCCTTTGCAAAAAAGGTGAGAAACGGGTAAACGCTGGGGAAAAGGGGTGTGAGAAGAAAATAAAATCAGTCTAAGCCTGGGCCCCTGGAGAGGGGGTCCAGACTGAGGCCAAGGAAGAAGAAGAAAAAGTACATGTATGTATATACAGTATGTACTTGATTCCATTTTGGAATAAGGCTGTCACATAACAAAATGTGGAAAAGTGAAACGCTGGGAATACTTTACAGGTGCATTGTAGCTGGCTTCTTCTGTCCACAATTTGGACACCGTCCTCTAACGAGTCTTGAAGAAAGTTACTTCAGGCCCAAAGCAAAGCAAACATCCTGACATGTCTCCCCTAAAGATGCTCTCATTCCAAGGGAAGGGTCACCGCATCAGCAAGTGTTTTGCCACCAGAAGGGTGGTCAAGATTCTGTAACGCAGGATAGTCTTTCACCTGTCACACCGAGCAACAACAGCAATCCTATTGTGGACACACACACACAGCGAAAAACTCCAACAAAAAGAAGAGTCCAATTTGCAGACAAACTGAAGTTCTCATTTGCAGCAATTGTTGATAGAATTTTGCAATTTGTTTTTTGTTACAGAATATGACTACAACTGTTATTCGCTTTCGTAGATGTCCTTTAAGGTGTCATCCCAAGGACACGTGTACACACAACTTTCGATTCATTAGGACACTAAAAAAGTGTTTGTTGTTTAACAACAAACACCTTTTTAGTCCCATAACTCAACCAAAGATGCTGCCGAGCCGTCATACTCCCACCCACACGGGGGCGCTGCTGCGTGTGTAGGAGGTGCAATCTTTTAGAGGCAGCATGGATGAAATTAAAAAGCTTCTGCAAATATTGCCAATCGATCCAATACTGAAAATGTTTGTTTAATTTGTTGATTCTAATTCGATTTAGTAACTAAACCGAACAAATAAGTTGTATCAACAAACCCATGTTATGACATATCACAGCAATTCCAACTCAATCAACCACGTGCAAAATAAAACTGCAAGAATGTATTTCGTTATATATAAATCCTGTCTTTTTGCCCGACACTTTAGTTTCATAAATAATATTTCAGTATAACAAAAAGTGAAAATCAAAAGATTGGATCCACCCACCCTTGTTCTCTCTATATATATACACACCATATAAGTATATATATATATATACGCGTGTGTGTAAATTGGGGTTACCTAATGCATCCACGTTTATTTTGTCCTGCAAAGCTTGAAGTAACAGACCTGCTAACAATATTTGTGTTTTGTTTTGTATGAGATTGTGGACAATCCAAGTGGATGAGTTTGTGAGCAGCACATCCTTTAGTCGCTAACTGGTGTTTTTTTGTTAAATATCCGTGTTTGTTTATTGTCACGTACATAAAAAAGCAGGATATATATTTTTTACTGATACAAGACTTTAATAAATTAAAAAAAGAGGCTAAACATAAGTATCCCAATGAAAGTGAATTATGGGTGTTTGGTTTCTTTTCTCCACCCAGGCAGGTTTTTATGCTAGTCCACTCAATAGGATATTTTGTTATGCACTACTACTTTGTCAGCAGCAACACAAAACCATATTGCTTTATGACTGACACGTGATCTTTTTGCAATACCTCAATTTTGAAATGCTATTTTTTAACTAAGTTTATCCAGATGATTAAAAAATATATATTAATTTAATTCCTCAAGAGAAATTATTTAACAGATTTTTTTTTGCTTTAAGATTTATTTTTTAAAATGGAGTGAGCTTTATAATGCAAACAGTGTGAGAGTACATTACTACTGTAACAGTATGGTTTTAGTAGAGAGTAATTAACATGGAAGAAAATGTAACTTTTACCCCCACCTTTTGTATCTTTTTTTTCTCCTAGAAATACATGCTCCTGTGTTTTTGTTTAGTATTTTTAACCCTGACATGTTAGGTTGGCCTCACTTGTAGTTTTGAGTGAATCTTATTTGATTAAACAAAGCAGCATGAAAGCCCCCAACCCAAGGTGCATCAACAGACTGGTGGCCTTCTCACAACACTTGAATTTATTGGGTTTTATTTTCTAAAGGTAGAACTGTTATGTGCAATACTGTTTGTACTGTTTGTAGAAAAGAAAACGGCATAAATCTTACTGCAGCATTATTTTCATTGCATTGTGATTCACAAAAGCATCTTTTCTACTGTACCCGCTTGTTTGTTTCTTCCAGTAGTATGTAGCCTTTGTACTGAGAACTTTTTTCATTATTTTTGCATTAAAAAAAATAAAAATAAAATAACTTTCATGTTTAATTTTACATTTGCTTCACAGATTTCCCAACCTTAATGGAGGAGACTTTCATGTATTTTGTACTTTTACTTGAGTAAATTCATTCTATGATCTTTCAAATCTTTTTTTATATTTTACTTTTGGTTTTTGAAGCTGGTAAATGTCATCTAAAGTGTCTGGATTCTTAAAAATGCTTTGTGTCAGCTGGCTTATCAGTGTGGAAAATCATATGTAGTAATTACACAAGATTTGGGCTTGATGTTAAAAGTGAGCTCCAATGTAAAAGAAATAAAAAATAAAAACGACAGGAGCATATACATTAGTTGCTGCTCCTCTTCTTACTGCTGACACAGCATAACTTTGTAGTGCTCTTACTCACCTGTCCTGTCTCATGTGACTGTATTTAAGTGTGCAAGTATAAATAGAGCTTCACTGCATATCAGTATTTTTATGACTTGTATAAATCCTAATAACTCACAGGATGATTTGTCATTGAACGGTAATTTTTTGTTCATACCATAACTCAGGCTGGAGTTGTATTTCGGAAAATATTAAGACATCCAGTCCTCTTGCATCGCCATACAAGTATAAGCAGGTTTGTCTTCTCTCTCGATATATTTATATCGTATATAAATATATACAAACACAATATACATATACCGGTACACACATACATAGTATATACACACTATCTTTTTTTTATGAAGACAACGTGCAACTAATCTGAAGGTAAGCATCATACATGAATCTGAAAATGTACATTACACACACTTTTGTGTCAGTTATGGCAGACTGTTTTTATTTCCTATGAAAGGATGAGCACACTGGTTGTATTTTTTTAAACTATTATTTGCATTCACCAATCAAATTGTGAGGATTCCGAGATTGATTTTTACAAATCCGACTCGGCATTCATTACTTCTGTAATAACAAATGTTAATGTACGACACTTTCATTTCTTTGTGTGGCCAACTTAACACTATTAAAGTATTTAAACTACTGTGTGTGTGACCACTATGCTTTCAAATGTGTTAAGCTGCACAAAAACACACTAATAATGTTGCATGTAGCTCAAAAAGGTACGTAGAATTTATTACAATTCCACCTTCATAAACAAAAGCAGCCATTATAGAAATATGTACATGTCCATTCTTTTTAAAACACTTGTCACAAGTTGGAGAAAGTTATTTCAGCCTTGTTTTTTGTGGGCCATTTGAAACAACTAAAAAGGTAGCGCCATCTAGTGGATGGGACTCTTGTGACAGTACTGATGTGACAACATGGAGCTCATTATGTTGTGGTGTGCCCGAATGAAACTTCTGATCTGCGTGACAATAATTGTTGTGCTTCTAGAAATGGCAATGAAGTCATGTTGTGTAACACTGCTGACATTATGTCCTCAAATATTTTCTATTAGGTTTCGTAACGGACTAAAAACCTACGAGGTGGACAATGGTGGGAAAATAAGGTCAAACTAATATGGACACTAAGTCCTGGGTCCTATGAATGCACCAAGAGGTTCTAGCAGGTTCTGTTTGATTCTGACCAGCAGATGTGGTGTGGTTGAGGTAACGACCACGTGAGGTTGTGTCCCTACAGGGAGTGCATGAAGTTGTCCAGGTTGTACTCTGTGTCGTACTGCTGCTGGTCCCATAACTCTCCCAGACCGTCCAGCACAGACTTGATGGAAGATTTCCCAGGAGTCGACTGTTCTCCTTTTTCACCTTTGTTGTCCTAAACACCAACACAAGTGTTCAGCTCGTTGTCACATAAGTGAAAAGCAACAACAATTCTATGAACAAATGGTTTACGCTCAAGCAGTTTTGTCCCGTTTTTCATTATTTTCGCTTTAGTAGTTGACAGTTTTAAAACTTGAGAAAAAGCTAAAACAATACATTGTATTCCACATTTGTTTTATCAATGTTGTTTCCCAACTTTATGGTCTATTGTCTAATTTGTATAGTTGGCCGGCAGCACAGGCCACTCCTTTAAAAGTGATGCATGTTTTCACGTTGGTCTCCAAAAGCGTCCAATAAAACAGAATACAGAGGGGTCCGAGTACTCGCTGAATCTAGCAACAAAGTTGCAAAATTGGCAACATTGATCTCTCCTGCTACGTCTTCTTATTCTCTGGTAGACCAAAAGTATTTTAGGTGTGTTATAAAGTAGAGTTCATTTACTGTACAAAGTTGTTAACAAGCTGCACCAGGGTTTCCCCTTTATGAATTTGATTTTGGCGGTGCGCCACCACAACACATAAGCCACCACACCTTAAAAATGAGGCGATGTTTTAACGCGAAAACAAAATAAAGTAATACAATGTATAGTAGTCTCCAGAAGAAGACATGTTTGACACTTCTTAGCTTTTATTGCCAATCGAATGCTAACAACGGGCCCAATTCCAACAAGAACGTCCTCCATGATTCACAACACGTCCTCATTCTCCGCCAACACGTATGTTTACAGACCATGGGAAAAATGAACACCATAACACACTGGCATACACATCAACACTAGCTGGTAGTTACAGTATGAATGGATATATATATAGTTTATTATTTGCGCACTATTGATGCACTGAAAATTTGTCCGCCAAAAAAAAGACACTTTGATCACCGGAACAAGCGAATGTTGTGACGACGTAAGCAATACACACAAGGTTGTCTGGATCAGAGGCCGCATGTCTGCAATGTGAATGTACTTTAACGTATCCGAGATGTACCCACAGGCAACGAATTTCAAAATTGAAGATGACAGTGGCGGCTTTTAACGAGAGAAAGGCTTCCAGCAGCGCGAAGCAAATGTGACGCTTTTCATTGCGGACATGGAGCGACAGGAGTAAAGAGTTTCTAAACATGAGTACAGTCTACAATAACATCAGAAATAGATGCTACATTTGGTGCCAATCGTTTTAAATAAAGAAAGAGTGGCTAAAAATGATTAGAGAAATCTCTAGGGAAGAAACATCTCAACAAAGTACATAGTAGAACAAGCAGCAACAATTAGAAATCAGAGTAAAACAAAATGTAAAAAAACTAATTTGATACTATAATAACAGATTTGTTTTAAATGTATGTACCGTATTTTTCGGACTATAAGTCGCAGTTTTTGTCATAGTTTGGCCGGGGGTGCGACTTATACTCATGAGCGACTTATGTGTGAAATTATTAACACATTACCGTAAAATATCAAATAATATTATTTAGCTCATTCACGTAAAAGATTAGACGTGTAAGATTTCATCGGATTTAGCGATTAGGAGTGACAGATTGTTTGGTAAATGTATAGTATGTTCTATATGTTATAGTTATTTGAATGACTCTTACCATAATATGTTAGGTTAACATACCAGGCACGTTCTCAGTTGGTTATTTATGCGTCATATAAAGTACACTTATTCAGCCTGTTGTTCGCTATTCTTTATTTATTTTAAATTGCCTTTCAAATGTCTATTCTTGGTGTTGGGTTTTATCAAATACATTTCCCCAAAAAATGCGACTTGTACTCCAGTACGACTTATATATATGTTTTTTTCCTTCTTTATTATGCTATTATTTAGTCCGGTGCGACTTATACTCCGGAGCGACTTATACTCCGAAAAATACGGTATACATTTTTTTGCCTTTTTTAAATAAAATATATGCATCATCGCAAATGTGACGTCACATCCACCAAGCCCCCACAGGTATCTTGACAATCTCGGGGAAACCCTGCTTTTGATAAGGGTTTATGCTGCAGATTCTGATACCAATCATCCAATCAGTGAGATCGCCCGATACCGAACACATTAACTGCAAATCTTTTAATGTATTTTGTGATGAGGTGGCGACTTGTCCAGGGTGTACCCCGCCTTCCGCCCAAATGCAGCTGAGAGGCTCCTATTCTTTTATTACGTAGAGCTGCTTGAGCAAAACAAAGTCAATGCTGTAGTACACAATACCTAAAGTATCCACTGAGTTTGTAAACATTAACAAAACCCCCCAAACAATAGAAAATATCCATTGAATTCTTCTTGTATCAACCATATACAAATACTAGCCTTTGTGTTGACGCCACCAGAGTGATCTGTTCCCTCTTACATGTCGCGTACTGACAGACGGTGCTGACACACTAACAGTCGTTACATTATACTCGCTCTGGACTATTATTAATCTACTTGTTAATTTCCTGCTTAGTTTCTGCTTTAGAGTGGTTCCATCTAAACTTAAACTTTACTAGGCACTTATTTTTTGGTGTTTAAGGCTAGCTTAACTGTTAGCTTAGCTATTAGCATGCCCGCACCTTATTTGCTCTCGGTGTCCAACATGTTTAGCCTTGTCCTCCAGTGATAATGTATTAGATAATGATGCTTGTTGATACTTAAGAGATGCAGTTTATTTGCCACATTGGAGGTGATTATTAGCTTAGGGGAGTGGCTCCACCCTGTATATGGACACACATAATTAGCTGCTATTTGCATGTCAGCCGAGGGCCTAAAAATAAATGCAGTGTCAGCCAGAGGGGATCAGCGTTTGTGATCTTCATTAAAAGACAATCGATAATAGGGATCACATACGTTTTCAAGAAAATCGGTCTATACTGATCGGTGGCTGATCAATCGGCACATCCCTATCCATCACTAAATGTATTCGTGCGGCAAGCCGCTACTAATAAATGAATGCATGGTAATAAGCGAAAATATTTTGAAGTGAACAAATCAAAGATCAATGCGTGCCAGAATGCATCGCGTCAACCTTAGTGGTTTCACTGTACACGGAACAATGTAAACCGAGTTATCAGAATTAGCTTCATCAGCCAAGTAAATTTAACATGCACGGAATTTAATTTGGTAGACTGTCCTTTTTGTTCAATGCAAAAAACAAACTTACGCAACCCCTTTAAAATTAAATATTGAAAGTCTCACCTTGTCCAGCGTGAAGAGGTTGAGCAGCTGGTCTGTGCCCATACTCTGCAGGCTGGCATTCTCCTGGCTGATGATGGTGTTGGCGATGTTCATCTTGAACTTCTGCAGACCCATAATCTTCTCCTCCAGGGTGCCTCGAGTGATGAGCCGGTATACGTTGACAACACGTTTCTGCACAACACAAAAGGTCATGAGGTGTTTAGATGACGACTACCAGTTCATTCACAATTCATACTGCACTGCTGGTGCCGGAAAAAGCATGAGATTACCAATGAGCTCATGCCAAAGTTGTGTAATCACCTGGCCTATCCTATGTGCACGATCCATGGCCTGCAGGTCCCGCATGGGGTTCCAGTCATGTTCCACAAAAACCACCGTGTCAGCACCAGTTAGGTTCAGGCCAAGACCACCAACATGTGTGGTCAGCAAAAGCACATCAATAGAGGGGTCGTTGTTAAACCTAGTGCACCAAAGTGTAGGTTGTTGACATGTGACGGGCAGTAGAAGAGCACAGCAACATTGAACACACACCTTGAGACAATAGGGTGGCGCAGGCCGGCTGGCACGGTGCCATCCAGCCTCAGGTAGGTGACATTGGGCATTTTAGGTTTCAGCAGGTCATGCTCAACTATATCCAGCATGCTCTTCAGTTGACAGAAAATGAGCACTCGATGCTGCGCCACCACCACCTCAGCACTCCCTTCGGAACTTCCACCACCAAGGCCACAGTCCAGGAGCAACTGAATGAAAATAAGACAAGATGGGGTCATCCCATGCATTAAAGAAAAGAAAACAAAAAAAGATCAATAATGGGTTATCAATCCTTCTATATTAGTTCTTGCTTATATTGTGCCAGACTTAAGCCTGAAATATACTTTCGCGGCAGGTAGCTTGCATCAGGGCAGCCTAGTTAATTTATAGCTCCGATTTGTTTGTAGCATAACTTGCAATTATGTTCCGAAACGCTTGAGGGCAGTGTTTTCCTCTGGGTGGGCAACCGCAACTCTTGTTGACTAGCCATTAGCGTCCTGTGCATAGTAGTAGTAGTTAACAATGACGACTAAAGTGACACACACATTTCTGTTGAGGCTGTAACAAATCATTTTGAAAGAAAAATCCCTTTTGTTGTGTAAATTCCTCGGAAAATTGAGAAGACAGTGGAGAAGGTGGGCTGTGCAGAGGACTGGCAGGAAGGAAAATCCAAAGATGATGTACTAAAAAGCAGACCAATCACAGCTTGTATTCTTTGGCGGTGTGCCGAAGGCTTCGGCATCAGAAAACCGTGTGACGCCAGAGCATACTTCATTCAGCCTTTATATTGCAGTCAAGAATGTGAAATTACCTGCTTTAGTGCAGACAGTTTGGGAGCATGCTGAATGTCTCGCAGGTTGGAGTTTTGGCCTGCTAGCTGCTCAATGACTCGTTTGTACTCTGGATGCTGTGAGGTCAACACCAAGCTTGGGTGGTTGCAAAGCTTTCTCAGGTACTGCAGAGCCTGAAATATATAAGCCAGAATTAAATCTAAAAAATGGGACTTAAATCGCTCCCTAAAGACCTTTCATGTCAACAAATGGAGAGAACGTACCTGGAAGACGTGACCCGTGGCCTTCAGTTTGGGTTTTTCCTCATCTGTAGATGCAACCGAGATGCTGTCGTCCACACTGGCCTTGGCACGAGACTTAGCAAAGTCCTCGTAGAGCTGAACCTGAATGTTTAAGAAAGCGGTTTGTCACCAATTGTGCAAGTTCTTCCACTTAAAAAGATGATGCCAGTAATTTTCATCACAGGTATGAGGTAATGAGACAAAATGAGAAAAAATTGTGGGTTACCTGCAGAGGACTCAAACTACAGTAATAGTCCTGAATTATTTTGGGAGGGAGGTCCTGCAGTACATCCTCCTTCATTCTTCTCAAGAGAAATGGCAACACCTGCCGATGAAGTGCCTCCATGGCCAGGACACCTGGATGGAAAAGAGCAGGGTTCTCATAGAGTAGGTAAAGTTGTGTTTTTGCCTCGTTCTTGTGAGAAGTACCAGTAAAAAGGAAAAACATGTTGACTATATGCTTAATTGTGTTTCATTACATCCATTAAACCATATCCAATTGTGGTTACAATCCACAAAGTATGTGAAAATACAGTCTAAACATCACAAAATGCCACAATTCATTTTGAATATTCCACTCCAAACTTCTTCAGTAATTTCCATAGATTGACATTACTGGAGTAACACTTCTGCATTTTGACCATAGTATTAGATAAGTCATACTGAAAACATACAAAAATTAAAGAGAGATGTGGTGTCTATCATTTACAATCCCTATATAAGACATGAACACATTTTTAATGCATTCTAAATCTTAATACATAAATAGTCCGTCATTGGTTGCTCTCTATTCCGCCTACAAAACCCTCTAAATAACCATCCAAAACCCGCCAACAATACTATATATACATATCAGGACCTGAATATTAGCCAAATATTAGCAAAGTTGTTATTATAAGTGCTAACGGAGACAAACTTTTTTAGCAGCAGATTGATAACCTACTGTAAGTAGACCTCTGCTGCTTTACTGTTAGCTGGCTGCGATGTCCTGCTGCTCCTGCATCATCGCGTCTCGGCTCGTCAAAGTTATTCTAGATCAGGGGTGTCAAACTCAGTTTACCTCGGGGGGCGCATGGAGGAAATTCTATTCCCACGTGGACCGGAAGGGTAAAATCATGGCATAATTACTTAAAAATACTAATACGACAACTTCAGATTGTTGTCTTTGTTTTACTTTGGCCTAAAATAAATAGAACAAGCACATTCTGAAAATGTACATATCACTCTTGACAAAATACTTCAAGTTGGTTAAAAATTCTGAGGAAAAAAATTGTAGTTTCAAAAACTCCATGAAAAACACAATGAACTTGACTTCAACTCAGTATATATATAAAGCAATTAAACTAAGTCACAGCCCATCTTGGATTGAACAAAAAACACAAAGCATAAATAAAACCTCTTCTATTTATCAACTACCTAATTTGTCATTTCCACATATTAATCCTGTGCTAACTCAACAAACCACAAGCACTGAGGTAGAAACTATTCAAGAAGGTTGAGTTACTCCCTGCCTTCTAGGCATCACTGTGTATTGATAAAAAATAAAGCTGTGCAATGTGTGAACAATTTCAACACACCAAAAACAACAACTTAAAATACTGACAGTGTTGCAGTAAAGCACACACTGTTCACTTTCTTTAAATTTGCACAGAAGACAATAATTTTCACAGAACTATATCCATGTGCAGTGTCTCATGAAGCATTTAAGTGGGGTTACTAAAGGTTTATTTTACTCCTGTTTGTTTTACATTGGGTCGAGGAGGAGGAGGAGTCACAACCCCGCTTTCCCGTTTAACTCTTTCTTGGTATACTATATATAAACCATTTGCTTGCCTAACAGAATTGCTATTGCAACATCCAGTGGACACATTTAGAACAGCAGTTTCTTTAATTTAAAAATGCAGCTCAATTTTACACTTAGCTAATTCATCTTGCGGGCCGGATGTTTGACATTCCTGTTCTAGATTATAAATCATGCCTCTCATCTGGATAAGATTTAGCCATGAATCCAGAAGTTGTTCATCTGTAACATTCAATTTAAACCCGGAGATGGAGACAAACACACACAACCGAAAACTGTCTGCAGGAAGACTTTTCCTTGTTAACCCTCAGTGTGCATCACAATTATTCTTCATCTAAACGGGAAGATATGAACATCCTATTAGTCGTCATTGAAGTAAAAGCAGACATTGTACAGTGAGCTATCGTTTTATTATGTTCGTAGTTTGTATTTCTTGTTTAGCACCTAGCAATACTGCTACACGATGCTTAGTGTTTCACTAAAGCTGAATCTGTTTAGCAGAGCTTCTGAAACCTGTAGCTCATCCTCCATATATTCAGGATCAAAAATGTAAGTTTATAGATCATCATTTTTCCCAACTATCATTGTTGGCTCTCACTAAGTCTGCATGATTAGCATTGTTGTTGGTGGGGAAGGCATCTGTGGTTCCTACCCCTACGTCACATGATCATGTGACAGGCTTCCTCATTACCTCTCAAAATGGCTCGAGAATCTCTGTAAGATTGATACCATTTTGATTACTCGCAAACTTTGTAAGTCTTTCTGTGTCATATCAGATATATATGAGAATAGTTTCAATAAAGAGGCAACTTGTTTTTCCATTCTACTGGTACTTTAAAAGGGAACTGCACTTTGTTGGAATTTTGGCTATTCACAATCATTTTGAAAGACATGACGGGTGGATCTTTTTTAATGCATTCTAAACATAATGCATTCTAAATATTAAATAAAACGTAAATAAAAGTCTGCTTACGCCCATAAAATCTGATAACCTTTTAAAAAGCGCCAACAATACTCCAATTTACATTTTGTGACTTAACTATTAACCAACTACGGTATTAGTGATATTGTTATAAGCGCCAACGCAGACTGACTATTTATAGCAGCGACATGATCACTACCGTGTGTGCCGATGTTATTGTGTGGTTTGCCATTTCCTCGCTCCCTGTAAGTTTATTGTAGATCATAAATCTCATCTCTCACCTGAAAAGTAGATGGCTGAAGATATAATCCGACAAGTTGGAACACGTTGACAACCATATAGGACCTGGAACTGGCAAGAATCACACGAAGAGCACTTGTACCCCTCTCCCCCACCCTGTTTCTTCGTGAGGATTATGAGACAGTTTTCATCTAAATGGGAATATATGAACGTCCTAGCATTCGGCTTCCTTATGACAGCAGACATTGTACAGTAAGTGATGTTGTATTATGTTTGTTGGCTGTCAAAGTCTGCAGTAAGCAGAAATCCGTGATGAAAAAAAAAGCAAAAGTTGCGATGTGTTTTTAAAAAATTGCGTATGATTAAAATGATCAAAATATGAAAATATTAAATATTATAAATATTCCTGTTACTAGATTACATATATAAGACCATGATGGAGGTGTTTAGATGTTTTTTAGGGGATCTATAGGCAGAATTCTGGGTGGACTGTTCATCACACTTTAGAATACATTTTTTAAAAAAAGCATTTGTCATCATTTCTTTCACAATGATTGTGAACGATGAGCAAAATTCCAAAAAAAAGTCTAGTTCCCATTTAAGGAGTGGGACCATCCAGGACTAGCTGCAGTGTACTTAAAAAAAACTACCAGGTAGCATCTGTGAGCAGATAATACTATATCATCTCTTTCAGACTCGTGTCTTATCAGGTCGGAAGTCCATTCTTCACTCACAGTTTAAGTGAAGGATAAGGCAAAAATACAGCCTTACATACTGTATAAATAACACAATGTTTAAGCAGCTTTTACAAAAGTACAGTGACAGGATAATGACATACATAACATGTTTAGGCCACTTTTACAAAAGGACAGCGACAGGAAAATGACAAGATCGTCTGTTGCCACTATCCAAACTAAAATCCTGCAATTAGAGTTATATTTCCCTTTGGACCGGCAGCCCAGATGTGCGGGAGTAGTAATCAGCACTATTTAAATTAAGCTGCAGTGGTAGCTGATGTTTTCTCTGCTATGCTACGTCTGTTTTGGATCACGTTATAGTTGCCACTTGGTGCTTCCTGTTGTATCCTTGTAAATTTAAGCCATTTCTGCTTTAAACCTTGCAGAGTATACATTCCTTTGGCAAGTTTCCACGAGACACCAGCCGCGCTTCTTACCCAGCCGGTCTTCTTGTTTTTGTTCAAACTTATTTATTTTGTGTTTTGTTCCTTCTACCCAGCTTTCCTTTTGTTGCAATTATAACGTTTTTTGACTTCATGGTTCCTGCACCAATGTGCTTTAGGTAAGTCAAAAATAAAAAGGTCATTCCAAAATATGCAATTATATTGTATTGGGATGTGGTGGTCCTGGCTGTTGCAGTTACAGGTGGTGTGTGGTTGTAAGGCCGGTTGGACATACTCCAAACTTCTCTAAGGTGACTTGTGAGAAAGGCATTTATACGTATTACACGCTGCCTCAACATTTGTGGCAAAGTGTTGTGTGATTAAAAACTGCCCATTTTGGGTTTGCCTTGTATATTGGCCAGCCGAAAGCACACTTGTACAATTTTCATGCAGTCTAATCAGCATCTTGATATGCCATGCCAGTGAGGTGGATGAAATACTAACAGATTTTAGAAGTTTTAGATCTTTGCATGAAAGATGGGATATTGAAAATGTTTTAATTTTGGGGAATGTATATTAAAAATAAAAAATAAAATAAAAGTCCTGTGTGAAATTGCCTTTATAAAGTGAACAAAGAAGTTGAGTCATACCAGCCTCTTGTTCCCGTGAAGAACTTTTGGCGTCACGACTGGCCAGAATAGGTTTGCCATAACGTGCTGCAAACTGCCGCTCTGTTCCCAGGAAGCCCGGCATGAGGAAGTCAAAGAGGGACCAGAGTTCCAAAACGTTATTCTGGGGACGAGATAAGGACAGGAAGCCTTGGAAAAAATCTTAGTAAATCATAACACGGGGAAGAAAAAAAACATCTGAAAAAAGGACCTCACTTGAATTGGAGTTCCTGACAAGATGACACGGAAGTTAGCGGCCAATTGCTTAATGGCTTTAGAGAGTTTAGTTTTCCCATTTTTGATGATATGACCTTCATCGAGGATACAGTAATTGAATCTTATATTTCTGCAAGAGTGGAACAAAATTGTTAAACAAAAACGATACACCTGCTCAGAAAGAAATAGAAATAATTGTACTCACTTAAAAAAGTCAATGTCGTTTCGCACAACATCATAAGACGCAACTACAAGATTGTGTTTTTTTACTTGATGCTGTAAACTGAAAAGGTAAATAAATGTCATTTAAAGGTTTAATATTCTTATTAATAAGATTACACACATCTATTTTGACTGGCAAACAAGTCACCCTTGTTTCACAAATTTGGCCTTACCGCATTCGCTCTGTAGGCGGCCCAGTGTAGTGCAGCGGGTTGAGGTACTCTTTGGCACAAAACTTGCCCACCTCATCAACCCAGTGACCAGTGAGTGTGGGTGGACACACCACTAGAGAAGAAAGTGGGACGCAGTCCGCTGCCTTTGTTTTGGCATGTTCTCGAGCCCTGAAAAGGCATCAACCAAATCATTTTGGTGTGTTTAGTTGATGATTTTACTAATACTGTACCTTCTTCATTAGAAAATACTTGTACGTTTTGTTGAGACACATTTATACTCATTGAAATGCGGTTCACTAAAGTATGCATGATGTATTAACAGATTGTCAAAATTTTTTGAATTATTTTATTTTGATAAATATCAACAACTGCAAGTGGATAAGCAACATTTGGGCTGTGTACCATACCTGAGGTAGTGATCTCCTGCTAAAATGCAGATTGACTGCAGAGTTTTTCCAAGGCCCATATCATCACACAAGATGCCATGTAGCTTGTACTTATTTAGGAAGGACAACCAGTTCACACCATCCTACAAGAAAATATCAATTATATGAGTGAAATGTAAACTCACAGGCACATTAATGTAAACCAGTGTTTGGTGGCAGGAGAGCTAAAAGAACCAGCACAAGCATAGTTCACTTTAACAGATTGGACATTAAAGTAAAAAAGTCCTATGAGAAGTAACGTCCACATACTGTAATACCATACTTCATATTTAATTTAAAGCTGCATGAGTAGTAGTTAGAGAAGCAGCAGAGTCTTAAAAGACACACACGTACCTGTTGGTACTTCCTCAGCTCTGCTTTTATGGGCACAGGGATGTTGTAATTCTCCAGCTTTCTTCCATCTAACAGTTGCTCCAAGAAGTGTCGTTCTCTGGCCTTCTGCCGGATCAAGTCAGCAGACATGGCAGGGGGGTCCGGTATTCCTGCCTGAAAAACAATTGAGCACAAAGTGCTAAATACATTTTTAACATTTATTTGATGTATGAAACACTGACTGTTAAGTTATTTGTGTGATTGTACCTCAAGTGGCAACAGCCGGATGAGTGTAGCAAAGCACTGTGTGGCCATGAAACGAATGCTGTCAGTGGGATCGCTCATACGCCCCAACACTGGCACTACCAGCAGTACAATGTAGGGTATGATATCTACATCCAGCTGTTCCATAATACCTAAAAAGTCAGTCAAGGACATCTTGTCCAAACATAACACAAAAGTGTTGACTTCTTTACTACAGTACAAGACTGTGTGGAGGATACAAGCCAAGGCCTCAATGGCTCCTTCTTGTTTGGTGCAGTCATCAATTGCAGCTAACCATGGTAGTACGCACTCAAGAAAACCATCCATGGTCTCCAGCATGGATATCTTACTAAGTACGCCCACAGTCCGAGCTGCCATGTGGCGCACTGCTGTGTACGGATGCTGTAGGCAAGTAAACAGATGAGGAAGATGCTGCAGCAGCTAAAAACAAAAGAAAAACAGACTTTTCAGTACACATTGCAGTACCCATAATAACCTTGCCAGCCAGAACGTGGTGGGCAAGGAAACAAAGCAACATGAATAAGGGCTTGTGTGATTAGTTAAGGCTGCAGTTATTTTTATTAATACTGAATTCACGATTATTCATCAAGCAAGATAAAACTGTGTTGGCCGTGGTTAAATACGATGCCATCATGTTATTTGAAAGTTGCTAAATAACAAGGCTAGATTAACGATTTTCATATATTTAAAAACAAATACCCGGTATTTGTTTTTGTTCATTATTAGTAACAACGTGCAAGCTTTTACTCATTACATGACGTCTTTAGCTCAAATTTTCCACTTTGATGCTTTTTATGGTGCCAAAAATACAAACACATGCACACACAAGCACACACCGTGATAGTTTTGTGCTCATACACAATGGCCTCCGGCGTGGACGTGCGTGCTTTACAGGCTGTTCTATGTCGCTGCAGTGCTTGATTTGCGGAGCCTTTTTAAATGTTAATATCGCCAACTATCCCCCTTGGTTAATCGTGGCAGCCAAAAACATGTTTGTGAATACATTCAGATTAATTGTGCAGCCCTATTTGGGATTGCTTTTACTGGAACTTAATTTGTGATGAGGTCATCTCAAATAAAATAAAACAACCATCAGGGTTGAATCATACCAGAGGTTTGAGCTCATAAGACATAGCTCCAGCCGTGACTTCCAGCACTTGCAAAGAGTTTACCAGCTCCTGAGCAGCAGCATCACCCCGGTCTAGCTGGACCTGCCTATCTGGAACACAATAAAAGAGAAAAGTCACTTAAAACACACCCTTTCTCCAGGTTTTAATGCACTAAAAAGTAACAATATAATTGCAAACTTACATTTGAGGCTCTAAGTTTCAAATAAAGAGAGTATAAAACTTGGTAGTGATGCTTAAAAAGGTAGTATAAAAATGACCTGGATGTTACAAATCAACATACCAATAACATAACCTTCATTCACCACAGTCCTCAATGGCCCCACTGTGTTCTCCCAAAGGTATGAAAGAGATCTGGTGAGGTCGGCACCAAAGTGCTTAGAAATGGTTGTTAGGGAGAACTCTGCCCCTCTCCTCTGAATAAGAAATGGTTTTCTCTACAAAAAGAAAAAGAAAGTACAGATCGTAAGATGAATATTAGCTCAGGGCTTTTAGCTCATTCTTCCATACCTCATCATTGTCTATGCCAACTGTGCTGCCTGGAGGTAGCTCTGTAGGAGTCTTTGAGGATTTCGGAACAGGGCCCCGTTTACTGGTGATCGCAAACGCTGCTCTTTGGTGACGGTAAAGAGTCAGGATGCCTCTGGTTTTGTTAACCATGTGATGCAAGCAATCTTTCTCCAACCCACTGCCTAATGTTAAAGAGAAGAAAACTGACACTTATCAGGTCCCAAATGACTTAGCTGGTTCACATCAGTCATTTAGGATCACTGGTAACACAAAGCAACACAAAATTGTACTGCTTGATTCAATGATTCCACATAGTAATATTATATATTTTTTTACCTTTAGTATTTTCTTGTGTAGGAGGGACAGGACAAGCAGCTGAGGGGGTAACCGAGGAGTCCACACAGACTGAGGCACAAAGGTTTTTGATAACCTTGGGGTTGGGACACGGAGAGCGTCCGGCACACTGCTGCAACAACTTGGCAATGAAAGACGCAGCATAACCCTGAATAAGAGTGTTCTCCTCCCGCTTGATGGCTTCCATCAGAGGCCGGACCAGCGGGTTAAGTTTGTCAGGAAGCACTTTCAGGTTGATCACTGCACAGGCGGAGAACATTTGGACGCGCAGGTGCAACTGCTGCCATTCATTGCTGGTCTCCAGTACTGTGGCTTGTGCTTGCTGTCTTTTATTATCCAATACCTGCCACTGTTTGGTTTTAACGTTCAAACCCGCTGTTGATTCTGTGAAGATGGTGGTTAACTGGGGAAGAAACAGGAGAATAGTTGCTTTACATATTGCAATAAGCATTGACATTTAAACCACTGTAGATGAGCTTTGTACAAAAGTTTTTTTGTTTTTTTTTTAATTGAAATTACATGTTTTACAATTGCTGGGTTGCAATCACATGACTTACAGGCACTTCCAGGTTTCAGGTGGTGGTCTAGAGCAGTGGTTCTCAACCTTTTTTCAGTGATGTACCCCCTGTGAACATTTTTTTCAATTCAAGTACCCCCTAATCAGAGCTAAGCATTTTTGGTTGAAAAAAAGAGATAAAGAAGTAAAATACAGCACTATGTCATCAGTTTCTGATTTATTAAACTGTATAACAGTGCAAAATATTGTTCATTTGTAGTGGTATTTCTTGAACTATTTGTAAAAAAAGATATAAAAATAACTAAAAACTTGTTGAAAAATAAACAAGTGATTCAATTATAAATACATTTCTACACATAGAAGTAATCATCAACTTAAAGTGCCCTCTTTGGGGATTGTAATAGAGATCCGTCTGGATTCATGAACTTAATTCTAAACATTTCTTCACAAAAAAAAAAAATCTTTAACATCAATATTTATGGAACATGTCCAAAAAAAATCTAGCTGTCAACATTGAATATTGCATTGTTGCATTTCTTTTCACAGTTCTTTTTGACAGACATTTTAGTGAGGGTCAAACCATCATGGCATGGGGGAAACTCTGGGTTTATGGTTATGAATGGAATAGCCTACTTGATTTGATGTTTTGCTGAAGTATTATTCAATAAATATATTTATAAAGGATTTTTGAATTGTTGCTATTTTTAGAATATTTTAAAAAAAATCTCACGTACCCCTTGGCATACCTTCAAGTACCCCCAGGGGTACGCGTACCCCCATTTGAGAACCACTGGTCTAGAGTCCCATTAAGCTATACTGTTTATTTACCTGCACCAGTGTAAATGTGGGTATATTTTGAAATATTTCGGGGCAAATATAAAAGCTACCATGATAAATATTTAAAATGGGATGGAGTAGATTCATACACTCTTAAGAAAAAAAAAAAAGGATAAGTTTAGTTTTTGCAGTTGATTTCCTGGTACAAATATTTGTCATCTAAAATCCATGTCTGCAGTAGTTTTAATGGCGTGAAGTTCATATTTTGTTTCATTGTTTAGCATGTCAATCTGCAATGTTTGGTTTCCAACAATATTTATCGGTATC
The DNA here is from genome assembly GCF_033978785.1 of Entelurus aequoreus. NCBI lineage: Eukaryota > Metazoa > Chordata > Actinopteri > Syngnathiformes > Syngnathidae > Entelurus > Entelurus aequoreus. Next base: position 39,543,670 of record NC_084739.1, read on the forward strand.
AAGATTCTGTATGCTGTCGAGCTTATGAGAGATTTATTCATGTAGTTTATATATACTATTAGGGTTTTTTTTTTATGCAAACAAATATCACCAAAGACACTATATTGTGGCCATCCATGTCAAACAAAACACTTTGTTTTCCTGCACAACAGCAACTAAACTTTTAGTTTATGCTATGAAAATATCCAACAAAAAGACGGTGGATTGGATCAACAATCATAATATGCTAAACATGACAGTTTATGTCCACAATCAGGTATTGTTAGTTGTATTTAGGCATAGCAACTACACAATGACTTAAAAGAACACAAACAAAACTAATGCAATCAAGTAGAGAAGTTTATTGTATCACAGAAAGCTTCTCAATCAAATGTTCAAACAAACCTTCAACTAAGTTATTGTTTCAGACACAAGCAGGGTCCGACTATACTCCACAAAATACTGAAAATGATATTTTTGAGACTTTATTCTGTTTATGAACCACTTTTGTCGGTACTCTATTAAAAGGTATTTCCTATCTCTCGATTTGGACGCTTGGAACAGCACACCAAAGCGGCATTTTCCGTTCAAACTCTTCATTTACCAACACGTCTCACTTGATTTAACGCTAAGCTCGAGCTTATTGATCACCGTGTGAATTACACCGCGTCAAAGCATAGCGGACATGACGTCATATGCAACCCAACAATACAATACGTTCTTGCTGTGTATCAGGTTTTTTTGTTCGAGCAGTAATCTACCTTTAACGTTTCACCTTAGTGAATTTAGTCACAGTTGTACGGACATAGTAGAAACTTTCACAGTAATGATAAAAGTATCAATACCGTGGGTATCAATAATCACACGAGTACAACTTGATTATCATTTACTCTCTTAAAGTATTAATGACGAAATGAAAAAAGCGTACGTATCACTTCCCCATCTTGTAGGGTAACCTAATATATACAGGCTTTTGTGCTGAAACTTATTGTCAACAATTGAACTGTAAAAATTTGGTAATTTGTTATGACAAATAAAAATTAAATGTTAAATGGCCAGTATTTGTCATGTTTTACAAGGGGGAAAAAGACCAAAAAGTAATTGGCATTGTATCAAATAACAACAATTCTCTAGGTCGTCCTCAGACGCCCACCACTATTCAACATGATGCCAAGGACGAATAAAAGTTGTTTAATTTATCTTTCTATTCTGATGTAACAGCAAACGCTATGTTGAGAACCATGTGGTCCAATCCTTCAAAGTCTCATCTGCAACAGTATACTCAAGAAACGCAATTCTCTGAACATAAACACTAATATATAAAACATCGTCACATAACTTATAATCACGATAAATGTCTAGATCTATTTTAAAGGCTTGACTTGTCTTTTATGAATTATTTTAAAAGTGACACTGTCATAAAATCCTGTTTTAAACTGTGTCATTGTTTTTGCAATATTGCGGTTTGTACGCTAGTTAAATTTTGTTTCAAAATATAATCTAGTAACATTTTTCATTTAAGCCTTATGGGAGCATTGACATTGTGAGCTATGTATCAAATCGCATCGAAAAATACCCTGAGATTTGCTGCTCTAAGGAAAGTAGTTGTTTCAGAGTGTGTTGGTGGTCATACCAGCTCATTGGCTTGATCAATGGTGAAAACATTACAATTGAGGCGATCTTGAAGGTCTACGTGAGCCTCAGAAAGTAAGGCGATGAACTGCTTGCACTCGTTCTGCATGCGTGTGAAGGGGATGGCAATCTCATCGTAATACAACTGCTCTGATAGGATTGCCAACAAACGAGGCTGCACCGTGGATGACACAATCTGGCAATCCTGATTGGGAAAGATTTAAATGGGAAAACATTTGTTATTGTAAAATGTTTGATACTGGACACTTTAATAATAAACATACAAATACAAACATGTGTTTTACCTTTTGAAGAGCAGCCCACTCACAGAGCACAAGAGCTACGGCTATTCGCTGCAGTGCAGACTTTGAATTGAGGTGAAACAGCAGCAACTGGCCTAAAGACTCAGCTGGACGGATCTCCTGAGATGCAGCATTGAGCTGAGGGTCACAGATACATCTACACAGAGACCCCAGCAATCTAGATGCAAGTTATAAGGCAGGGCAGGAAAAACATCACACGTTAAAAATCTAAAAGACAAAAAAACTAAGACTATTAATTGAGATAATGTAACGAAATAACTTGTACAATATTTGCTCAGTAAAAATAGGCTAACTTACTTGGCCGCCATGAGGCGAGACCGGACTACCACATAGTCCCTTGACACTGGGTCGTCAGTCACTGTCTCTGCCCCTGCTATATACTCCTGGACAGTTTCCTTTATCTGGTTGGTCCCTTGGCGTGCCTTTGTACTACCTTTATCCTGTTCATTCAGCATAAAAAACATTGTCAGGAAATCTGCGTAGCTCACTACTCAGTGTAATTGGACAACCATTGATAACTGTAAAATCTTCATAGGAGCTAAAATCCTTTGACGGTAACAAGAAGTCAAACTATAAAAATACAAAAACCATTAAAATAGTTTTGTAAATAACGCACTTGTGGTTTTGTTTGTCACATTTCATTTTGGTTTGATAGCAAAACGAAAAGACTACCTTGGAGCGGGACTTCACTTCAAGTAGCATGTTGACGTCTATGGGAATGTGCGATGCCTGCATCATAAGACAAAGCCAGGCGCCCATCCATGGACAGCTGGCTGACACCACAAACTGCTGGGGGGCCTGAGTGAGTAGCTCCATCCACACCTGCATGCAAGTATAATAAACACAACTAGAACACAACACAGGGCCACTAAGAAAAACATCTGGGGATGAAAAAACAGCAACTTAAAAAGCAGATCGTGGATAGGAATTACAATATTGACGCTACTTCATTGATCACAATTATCTAATAAACTCTAATTGTTTTCTAAAGGGTGTGGTCCACACAAACCTTTTGGATAAGATCCAGAATTTCCTCATTGCTTTCTAGGATGCAGGACTGGAAAATGTGCCGAAGCATATCTTGTAGGATGGGGTTGATCCACATTGCACATTTCTGATGATCATAAAACCAAAAATCACATCAGAAGCAACACAAATAAAGCTCACAGTATAAATGCCTGCAAATATTGACATGAAAGAATATAAGCCCATCAACAATTAAGGATGTTCTGTTCAGTGTTTTATGCTACCGAGCAACCATAAGATCAGCCATTTTGATCACATGTATTAACTGTAAATATTTATGCTGAGTGCATTTGACAGTGTAGCACTATCAACACAATATTTAAACTACTTCCTTAAACTAGTCCTCTTTCATTACATGCAATTGTTTGAGCAAAACAAAGTAAATGGTGTACAATAACCAAACAAAAGCCAAACATTACTCTTTATTACACATTTAAGTTCTTTGGTTTTTGTTTCAAATGAATTATTCCCAGAGTTTGTAAACATTAACAAAAAATGCAAAGTTATTGAAAAGACAAATATCTATTTAATTACTTTTGTATGGATTATATACTGATACTAACTCTGGTATCAACAACACCAATTTATGGATACATTTTACGTGTCGTGTATTGACCGACAATGCGGCCACACCAACAGTTGATACATTATTCTCTTAATTGACTCTTTATACTTGTAAAATTTCCCGTTAACACCAGCTAATGTTCTGCTGTAACAGTTTCATCTGGACTTCTTAAAAACTTCACTATGCACTTATTTCTGGGCGTTTTTAAACTCGCTTAACGGTTAGCTTAGCTATTAGCATACCTTCTCCTGGCTTGCTCTCTCTGTGTGTACCATGTTTAGCCTTGTCCTCCAGTGATTTGTAGTTCATACTTAAGAAAATATTATATGTAGTTTATTTGCCATATTAATTTATTGCAGCGTCTCCACACTGTTTACGGAGACAATTAGCTGCTGGCAGCTTGTCAGCCGGAAGACCAAAACTAGAGTGCCAGCCAGAGAGGTTCAGTGTTTGTGATCAGCATGAAAAGACAAATCGGCAATGGTCACATACCGTTTCACAAAACTCTGCCGACCGATCGGCACATCCCTATCAACAATATTTTAATTGTATACTACACCACTGATCTAAACAGCCTTATCCAAAATTACCTGGTCAGCTTTAGACAGCAGTGTGAAAAGAGTTTCCAGTGCTGCCCGCCTAACAGATGATATAGTGTGTCTCAAGAAGGGCCAAACCCGGGGGACCAGCACCGTTAACGACTGCTGCATACTACAAAGGAATAAGAATGTGTTAGTGCATGTACAAAACATATTTAAGAATTAATTTATGTTTAAAAGAAAATACTGTCCTCTCCAAGATTTTATTGCTTGTATGCACTTTGTGTGTGCGCTAGAGATGCGCGGATAGGCAATTATTTCATCCGCATCACAAAAGTCGTCATCCACCCGAACCAACATTTTATCAAAACCACAACCGCCCGCCACCCGGGCGGTATTTATCATTATTATAATATTATTGTCATTTCCATTGAGAAAGTGTTGACTATTGTTGCCAGGAGTGCGTTCCTCACACTTTGTGTGCGCAGTTGCAGCAAGCAGAACGATGCTTTTAAGAAGTTAAAAAAATGTTTTAGAAAGACAAGGCCTATACTTTCGTTACGTTAAAAAAAAAAATCTGAATTTATTTCAATGAATGTTAACGTTATAATGCTCAAATAGGGACGAGGGCAGGGTGCACAGTGAAACAGTGAACAATTTTGCGACAAAGATGAACCTTTATTGATTGATCTGCAGCCATGACAAAATATCAGACAATCTCCATTGTCAACGACAGGCAGGAAAATAAAGATGAACACATAGCCTATGTTGTAGGCATAGGCTCATACGTTTTTAAGTTGAAATAAAAAAATGTAAAAAAAATGTGCCCATAAGCCTTAGGCTGTCAATCACGCGCACAAACTTAAATTATACAACAACATATGTATGTCATCCCTATTTAAACAAAAATAAATTAAATAAATAATAACAGTTGAATTATAATGAAAATAGACGGTCGCGACAAACAAAGCAGGCTAAATGGCCTTACATTGTAGCCAATCGGAGATGCGCTTCACTTGAAAGTGAGGCCAAATAATTAACACACAGTAGTATATCTCCAATAGAAAAAAAAACACAAACAACGCAATTGCCTTAATTCCTTTGCATTGTAGTGCGCCCAAACAACACTTAACCATAACAATTATTCAGCTGACCGAACTCAATATAGGTTAGACATGGTCTTATTTGGTATATAGCCTAGGTAACGTAGACTAATTCGTTTAACATATCCAACCGTATGTCTCCTTACTTTTTTTTTTTTTTAGCACTGTGCAGGAATAAAATGGCATCTACAGTGCCAGGATTCATGCAGGCGAGAGCGCCTGGCCTCTAAAATGCGCCCTGCTGCGCTGAAGGAGCGCTCACTTGCGGCACTTGTTGCTGGACGCATAGGAAGGATTCTCTTTATACATTTACTATGTATATATATTTCCGAATTGGTTCAACCGCCATCCGCCCGAATCTATTTCAAATCTATTTTTTTCGTCATTCATCCGCCCGACCCGCGGATTACCCGCGGGTGTGTCCGCAAACCGCGCATCTCTAGTGTGCCCGTTTTGACCCACTCAAAATCATGCGCCTCGGCTCTGTAGTCACCGCCACAGATGAGAGAACGGTACCGGTACTTTTCAAAGGCAGTATAGTACAGATTTCAATCAATTAGTATCGCGGTACTTTATGAGTACCGGTATACCTTACAACCCTAATATATACATACATAAGTAAATGTATGCCTAGTGAAAAAATTAATCAAAGTCCCTACATAGCGAGCAGACAACCTTTAATTTCATGCCTTCTAAATCCACAAAACGTTCAGAGACTTTAGCCCCAGTTGCTATAAACCTGCGACTCTTTATACTTCTGTGTAGATACCGTATTTCCTTGAATTGGCGCCGGGAATATAGTATTCACATGCCTCGAATTACTGCCGGTACAAACTCGTTTCGCAAAATAATTAGCGCATGCTTGGCCTTACCGCCGGTTCAGGATTAACGCCGGATCAAATTCGTTTAGCAAAATATGAATTTTATTAGCGCATGTCTAGAATTTTCGCCGGGTCAAACTCATTACGTCACGAGTGATGCTTTACCTGTCCTCATTTTCAAAATGGAGGAAGCGGATTTCAGTAGTTTGAAATCACACAAAGGCAAAAAGATTAAGAGCTACTCAATAGGATTTAAGGTACAAGCTATTGATTTTGCAAAAAAGAACACTAAGGAGGGAGCTGCTCGAAAGTTTGGAGTAGATGCTCGCAGAATAAGAGAATGGTGTAGTATGGAAGGGAAGCTGATGGCGGAATACCAATCCGGAAGTGCAGGAAGTGAGAGGAAAAGGTTGAAAGGCGCAGGTTGACAAGTGGTAAGCGAGACAATGGAGCGTATTCTGATAGAATGGATTGTGAAGCAGCGCCGTGAGAGACTAAGAGTATCAAGGAAAATGGTTCAAGTGAAAGCAATGGATTTATGGAGAAATGACGCCAGTGTCCGTGACAATGCGGCAGCAGAAACTTTTGTTGGGAGTAGGGGATGGCTCCAAGGCTTCTTTGTCAGACACGGCATTACTCTGAGAACGAGAACGACTTAGTCAAGCTATTCTGGAAAAAGTAATTCCAAAATTGATTGACTTTATTCTGTATGTCCGATCCCTGCTTATCAAGAACAGCTTCACACTCGACATGATTGGCGCAATGGACGAGACGCCAATTTGGTTGGATCTCCCGGGAGATACGACTGGTACCAAAAGCATCCCAATCAAATTTACAGGCCGTGAGAAGGCACGCGTGACCGTGTGTTTATCGGCAAAGGCCAATGGACAAAAGCTGAAGCCGTTCATTGTTTTCAAGGGAGTGGGAAGGGATAAAGAAGTGGACAAAATAATCGGTGTTGTAGTGGCAATGTCTAAAAATGGGTGGATGAATGAAGACCTGACGCACCAATGGCTTCGTGGGTGTATGGGGACAGATTGCGTTCCGCCCACGTCTATTGGTGTGGGATGCGTTCAGATGCCACATCCAGGACTCCACAAAGGCTGTGCTCAGGACCATGAGCACAAAAATGGCTGTCATTCCTGGTTGTTGCACAGGTAATATGATTTACCGGTAATTCAAACACTCACATTTCACTGTATGATATATACAATTTAATGAACCAAAATATCTAAATATAATTGATTTGTTGTTTGAAACCATGGTGACAAATTCTCATTAGATTCATGTTTTCATCTGCAGGACTCATTCAGGCACCTGATGTTTGTTGGAACAAGCCTTTCAAGACAGCGTACAGAGCTATGTATGAGGAATGGATGAATGACGGACCAAAAGAATACACTAAGGGGGGTAACATGAAACCACCAACAAAAGTCCTGATGGTTAAGTGGGTGAAAGCTGCTTGGCAAGGGCTTGGTGAAGAATTGATCAAGAAATCTTTCCGGGTTTGCGGGATAACAAGCCCAGATGGATCACAGGATGGTGAAATAGGAGTGCTGAAAGCAGGGGGCATTGCACATGACGCTTGCAAAGAGTTGTCAGAAGAGCAAGGCACTGGTAGAGAATCAGGGTGATCTACACGGCCTCCTCAATCAGCCCCTGAGACCAGATGACACAGATGACGTAAAAATGTATGAGAGTGATGAGGAAGCGGATATGGATGAAATTATTTCAAACGACGGTGGACAAGGTGACGGAGAAATGGACGACGCTGAAGATGAAGAGGTCTTAACAACTGATGGATCTCCACAGAATGTAGTACAATTACCGTAGTAGATGTCCATCAAGGTGCAGTGGGGGAAGCATCTGTCAGTAATGCCGACAGGAACATTTTCAGTTTGTTCAAGTTCAAATTACAGTATATTTTCTCTCTGGCCTCACGTACCGTATGTTGTTTACATTGATAATGTTTGTTACAATTGTAGTTAAGAATTACATGTTTTATTTTCAATTTGTTTTTCATGCGTTTTCACATACAGAAAATGTATGTAATTGTTGAATGACACCTTGTAAAAATAAAGAGTGTCACGTTATAATTGCCTTTAGTGAGTGTGCTACACGCTCACTATGACAGTAATCCGTGTTAACTTCTTTCAGACAGTGATAAACGTCTGAATCATTAATCATTAAAAACAGTTTACCTTCTAAACACATTTGTCTGTCTCATCTCGTGGCCAATACTACTGTGGTATTGTTATTTACATGCTTGAAATGCTTAATTTATGAAAAAAATTTTTTAAAATACGGTACGCTTTAAATAAACAATATCAATATTGTGTTATTATATACCGGTAATTGCAATTCTTATTATTAATATTGTGTTAGTTTGTAGTGGTGGAGAGCTGACTTTTTGTTGTTGGAGTTGTGTCTTTCAAAGCGCTTTATTTTGAAAAAACGGTATGCCTTGTTTTACCACCGGGTCAAACTTGTCACGTCACGAGTGACATTTCACCTTTCAAGGCATTGTCACAGCAAATTTCTTCCCCCTACAAAAACCTTCCCCCCACTCCCATTTACTTCCGGGGCTGCGTCCAATAAAATCACAAAGTTGCCGGGGGTCCTTAACCGGCATGCGACTGTCCTGTTTTGCGCCTGTACAAAAAAACCCAATCGATTTCTTCAGATTCCAGCAGCTGTCAAAGACTAAGTATCCTTCCAGCGACGGGCAGTCAAAGCCGAAGTGCTATCGGGTTTGTAGGGGGAAGAAATTTGGCCTTGTTTTACCACCGGGTCAAAATCGTCACGTCACGAGTGACACTTCACCTTTCAAGGCATTGTCACAGCAAATTTCTTCCCCCCTACAAAAACACCCCCCCCCCCCCCCCCATTTACTTCCGGGGCTGCGTCCAATGAAATCACAAAGCGGTAATTTCAATATCGTAATTTAAAATCGCATAAAGGGAAGAAGATAAAGAGCTATTCAGTAGGATTTAAGGTCCAAGCTATTGAATACCGGTATGCTAAAAAGAACAGTAAGCAGCTATGTTTTATTAATATACCGTAGCTGCGTGTGTCAAATATGAGTCATTAAATGACTCCCGCCTCCTGGTGGTAGAGGGCGCTAGTGATCCTTCTTGCAACTACCGGTACTCGGCAGCAGAAGAAGTGACAACAAGCAGCAACAGATCGTTTATTTTTTCCTCTTGCCTGAACTTTTAACATGGAGGATTACATACCGGTATCTAAAATAAAACAGTTTTCTAAACTGGACTTTCAATCAAAGCAGGAGGTAATAATTAAAGGAATATCTCCATCGAGACAGAGAGACTTTTAAAACTGAAGAAAGATAAGGAAGAATTCTATAAACAAGTTATCGATGCTTTTGGTCAGAAGGAGCTGCAAATGGACTCCATTTATAAGTACAGGTAAGACCATAATAACGTTTTTTTTATTAAATGTGCTTTTCACGATGGTATGCTTACATCACACTCAAAGCGCAGGCCTAAATTTACAGCTTGCCTTTTGGTAAGCGCCGGAGTGAGAAGAGGTTTTAAAATAATTAGCGCATGCTTGCCTATCCCGCATGCTTTTGGTAAGCGCAGGAGAGACAAGAGGTTTTAAATTAATTAGCGCCCCGGCGGCTATTCAAGGATATACGGTATTGTCTTTCCTGACTTATCTACTTGCCAAATTCCTCTTCTTAGCTGGTTACTCTCTGCAGTAACACAGTTTCTATTAGCCTTCTGTTGAAGTGTACAAGCTACAAAGCATTTATTATTTTCTTGTTACACAATTTCACATTGAAGCTGGCTTAGCGCCACTTCTAGCATAGCTTTTCCTCTTCTTTCCCCTGCATGTGTCCGTACTCCGTAGTAACCCAGCTAACACAAAATGTAAAAGAATGTTGGCTAATTAGGATTGTAACAATTTGATACAAATCGTAATTCGTAGTTGTCTGGGGATGACAGTTTATATTGAATGATAAGCTTCGAAACAATTCAGTGAATTGAAATCAAGTCAGTAAACATTTACCCATAAATTCAAACAGTTCGATTGAAATAAATACCTGGATACTGCAGGTGAAGTTTCCTATATTTTTGTAATTTCTTCCGCTCAACTCCCCCCAAAATGGATTAACTCGCTGGAATAAAAAAGACAATATAACATACATCCATAAACGTGGACGCATGTGGAAAAGTGCAATATATTTATCTGTACAGTAATCTATTTATTTATTTATATATATTTATACATATTTATTTAGTTTATATATCAATTTATATATTTATATATATATATTTATTTATTTATATATGCACCTTATTGCTTTTTTATCCTGCACTACCATGAGTTTATGTAACCAAATTTTGTTCTTATCTGTGCTGTAAAGTTCAAATTTGAATGACAATAAAAAGGAAGTCTAAGTCTATAAAGTAATTATAGAGATAAGTAGTCGAGTAAACTTTTAATGGCCAATTTATTCATATTTTATTGAAAAAAGTGCAACCAACACTTCAGGATGATTGAATTAACAGGAAACCTGTTCTGCACTCACTTTCAGTATTCAAGAAATAAAAAAATAAGTAAAATTAAAAAAAAAAAAAGTACAATAACCAAACTTTTACCAGTAGATTTACCTGCTACTTTTGCTTGAACATAAAAAATATATTTTAGTATCGAAAATAAAATGCAACCAACATCTATTCAGGCTGAAGTAAAAGTAGGTTTAAGTGCTACTTTTGCTGTTTTTTGACATAGGATTAATACAAATACAAAATAATATAACATTTAAACTGCAACTAAATCTCTTCAGGAAAATGAGCTGCAGTTTGAACAGCTACTACTCTCATTTTAATAAACATCAGTGCAGTAATATTAAACAAAAGAGCATGTGTAAAACTACTACTGGGCGCTGCTACTAATGCCTTGGCGGTCGGCATGTGTTAAATCCCACGGTGCCTTGAATCGAGAGATTTGTCGTGTTGCCATTGTATTTTACTTGACCTTTACATACCCTACAAACAGCGAGTGACTTATCAAGAACATTTGTCTTTGCAAAAGTTTGAAGGGGAATTGCACTCTTTTTTTGGAATTTTGCCTGCCGATCACAATCATCATGAAAGACATGACAAATGTTTTTTTTTTTTAATAAAAGTACGCTTACAGCGGAGCCAATAGGAGCTACATTATTCCGCCCATGAAATTCAATAACCATTGAAAAAGAGCCAACAATACTCAATTTACCTTTTGTGATTTGAATATTAACCAAGTATTAGTGATATTGTTATTGTAAGCGCTAACACAGATACATCTTACCTGAACATGAGACATCTGACTGAGGAGATAATCCGATAAATTGGGACACTTTTGACAGCCAATTTAGGACCTGGAAATGACGAGAACGACACGAAAAGCGCTTGTTCTGTACCGCTCCCTACCCAATTTTATCATGAGGATTACGAGACATTCTTCACCTAAATGGGAATATATGAACATCCTAGCAGTCTGCATCCTAATGACAGCTGACTTTGCACAGTAAGTGATGTTTTATTATTTTTGTTGGGTCTCATTAAGACTGCAGTGATATTTAGAATGCATTAAAAAAAAAATCCATCCGTCGTCACGTCTTTGATAATGATTGTGAACGATAGGCAAAAAAAAAAAAAAAATTTTTAAATGTGCAGTTCCGCTTTAAGTGTTTCCACGCACTAGACCGCAATGGTGAATTGAGCTTTTCTCATTTGTCTGCTCGTTTCTGGTATCCGCCAAACTTGTTTTAATTACTGATGGTGCATGGCACTGATGTCACAGACGGGCAGACAAGACTCTGGTAACTTAAAAGTCTTTATCATTAAAAGTGCTAAAGATAACTTTGTATAAGAACCGCCTGTATTACTTTATTTACCATATGTAAATAATCAATGTTTGGACATTTGTCCATCAATTCATGAATCGCCCATGTTCTAATCGTGAATCGCCCATGTTCTAATCGTGATGCATCAGAGAATCGATAAGTTTTCCCACCTCTAAATATAAGTGTTCACTCAGTTTTTCATTCTCCTAGAGATAACTGAAAAAGTTATGGGTGGATTTTGATCCAACTTTCAGGAAACACACAAAAAATGACTTTAGCGACCTTAAGCAGTTTTGCATCGCAGAATAAATTGGTGACCAACCTGAACTGCCAAACCTGTGGGTAGGTAAGCAAAGACGAAAGCAGTGTCATGATGCTGTTGGTGGAAGCAGTGAGGTCATCCAGATCCAAAAGAGCATCCCATAATGTGTTCACGATGAATGGCACCTGAAGGTACACACACAGAATTCCAATACTAGAAAAAAACCATTGATGAAGAGGTAGGGAAAAATACTAATCACTTGTCCTGCGAACATGTTCTTTAAAGGGGAACTGCACTATTTTGGAATTTTAACCATTTTTCACAACCATTATAAAGTCATGACAGATGTCTTTTATGCATTTTAACTTGTAAATAAAAGTTAATAAAAGTCCGCTTACAGCGGAGCCGATGGGAGCTCCTCTATTTCGCCCATAAAAATCCAATATCCATTCCAAAACCACCAACAATACTCCATTCACATTTCGTGATTTGATTATTAACCAAGTATTAGTGATATAGTTATTAGAAGCGCTAACACAGAAACTATTTATAGGGGCACCTATAAGCAGACCACGTCAAGTGGTCTGCTGCTTTCTCGCTTCCTTGTTCCGTTACTTTATTCTAGATCATAAAATATGCATTTTACCTGAACATGAGACACCTGAGTAGGTATACCGACAAGTTGGTACACTTTGACAGGCATTTAGGGTCCGAAAATTGCGAAAAAGACAAATTAGAAGCTTGTCCCACCCACCCTGTTTCTTTGTGAGGATTATGAGACATTCTTCACCTAAATGGGAATATATTAACATCCCAGCAGTCGGCATCCTGATGACAGCAGACATTGCACAGTAAGTGTTGTTTTATTATGTTTGTTGGCTCTCATTAAGTCTGCAGTGATGAAGGGAAAAAAAGCAAACACTGTCCGCCAACTGAAGCTCAACACAGGATGGGTAATGCAACAGGACAACGACCCCAAGCATAGAAGTAAATAAACAACAGAATGGCTGAGGTCAAAGTCCTGACCTCAACCCGATTGAGATGCTGTGGCATGACCTCAAGAGAGCCATTCACACCAGACATCCAAAGAATATTGCTGCACTGAAACAGTTTTGTGAAGAGGAATGGTCAAAAATTCCTCCTAACCGTTGTGCAGGTCTGATTTGCAACTACAGGAAACGTTTGGTTGAGGTCATTGCTGCCAAAAGAGGGTCAACCAGTTATTAAATCCAAGGGTTCACATACTTTTCCCACCCTGCAATGTGAATGGTTGCATGTTGTGTTCAATAAAAAGATGAAAACCAGTATTTTTTGTGCGGTATTAGTTTAAGCAGATTTTCTTTGTCTATTGTTGTGACTGATGAAGAGCAGAAGACATTTTATCACCAATTTATGCAGAAATCCAAGTAATCCCAAAGTGTTCACATACTTTTTATTGCAACTGTATATACTTACATCATGTATATAAAACCTCAATAGGTGGTGTTTGGGTGTTTTTTTAAGGGCTTTATAGGCGGAATTACGTGGCTCCCAATAGCTCCTTTGTAAGCAAACTTTTAATTGCACGTATTTAAACCATAAGGTTTAATTCTCAAACTGACCTTGTTTGGCAGTAGCTGCACCAAGCCCTCCACCACAGGAATGAGTGCTGCAGCTGCCACGGCCCTGACATCATCATCCAGGTCCTGCAGGCCCACAGTGATGGCTGGTAGCAGGTGCGGGAGTAAAACAGAGATCAGGTCCTAAAAGAAAGTTAGTGCAGGTCTATCACTACAAAATAACTACCAATACCACCTACGACTGTAAATTCATGACCATATAGTGATTAAACCATAGACACTCAGACAACAAGAACAGGTGGTACCTGTCGGACAGCGAGAGCATATTTGATTCCTAGCAGGCCTCCATGGCGGACCTCCCATTGGTCTTCTTGGAGCAGCTTCAGCAGAACATCTACTGTCATGGAAACACCAGTCTCATTCATGTAGAGAAGGGCTACACCAAGTGCTTGAGCACACGTCTCACGGACAGGTGCCACTACCTGGTAATGGAGGAACAGAAATAAAGTAGCTCATCTCCAAAAAGGTTGGGAAAAGTCAGTGCCTATAAGTTGTGACTTTGCTGCAGCAGCAACTGCTGAGTCTGAGTTAGAGAACAGGATGTTTAACTACTCCCTTCAGATGCTGGTTGATGATTACAACCATCCAACATCCACCCATCCATTTTCTACCGCTTGTCCCTCTCAGGGTTGCACGGGTAGCTGGAGACTATCCCAGCTGCATTTGGGGGGAAGGCGGAGTACACCCTGGACAAGTCGTCACCTCATCGCAGGGCCAACACAGAGAGCCAGACAGCCATTCACACTTAACACTAGGGCCAATTTACACTATAATTCCTCATTTCTACCAAGTGTTATATACAGTACATAGAGATGATAGAGGAAATGGATCAACGTAAAGATTTACAGTACAGGCCAAAAGTATGGACACACCTCATTCAATGGGTTTTATTTTATTTTTTATGACTATTTACGTTGTAGATTGTCACTGACGGCATCAAAACTATGGAACACGTGGAGTTATTTACTCAACAAAAAAGGTGAAATAACTGAAAACATGTTTTAAATTCTAGTTTCTTCAAAATAGCCACCCTTTGCTCTAATTACTGTTTTGCACATTCTTGGCATTATCTCGATGAGCTTCAAGAGATAGTCACCTGAAAGGGTTTTCTCTTCACAGGTGTAATAGTTTTGATGCCTTTAGTGACATTCTACATTGTAAATAGTCATGAAAATAAAGAAAACGCATTGAAATGAGAAGGTGTGTCCAAACGTTTGGCCTTTACTGTATATGCATAACCAACTTGCAAACCAATGTCTTGAATTCAAAAATCATTTGGATCTGTTACATGAAAAGTCAAGAGTGTTTTGAAGACTAACCTCATCAGATACAAAATCTCCAAAGCGGTCTAGAGCGAAGACACAGAGCAATCGGATGACAAGGTCCTCTATCCATTCCACGTGCTGTTGCAACATCTTTGCACAAATAAGAGCGAGACTGTCAATGCTGAACACACCAAGTGGCATGGATAAATATGAGGTACCTGCTCTGCAGTGCTCCCCACAAGTTTGCCACCTCCAGCACCATGGGACTTGAGAATTTCTCTAAGACCAGTGCCTGCACCATGACGGATCTGTAAACAAAAAAGGTTGTATTACGAGCTATTGCAGGTAGATTAAATCAATCTTCAGCGTTTGTTTTAACTCAAAAAGCTAATTCACAAACTTGCAAAGTGCTGTTGGGTGCAAAGTTTGTTTTTTGGATTTGCAAACCACCGCATTGAAAACGAACCACTTTCATTGCGCGCACACACACATGCAGAGAGAGATGTCAGAGCGGTAGGTTGTGAATGCTACAACCCTGCTGTTTGATGGTTCTCAATGGCACTTTGAAAGTACTCAGGTAGAAGACTACAACACTTCCTGCAAAAATTCTACATTTATTTTTTGAACTGCAGCCTGATTCTAATCTTCCCTCTTCTAGACCTAAAACCAAGCCAAAATGGTGACGGTGATGGAAGTAGCTTTAAGTTTGGTTTGATTGTGGCAATGAAGCTATAAGTGTGTCATAACTCCGCATCACAACACACCTCATACCCCCCTGCTTTGCAGAGAACAACCCTGGATTTCCACTAGCTGCGTAAAGGATGCTGAAGAACCCGATGTTTCCATTTCCTGCGCACAGCAATGGCACAGCTCCGTCAGTCAAAAGCCCTCTCAAATATATACAGAGCTTCTATTTTTTCCAGACTCCGAATAAATTCAGCTTGTGCTGGACAAGAAGTCACAGACAGACACAAAAATGGTTTTAAAATATTCACCAAGCAAGTGAAAGCAGAGATCTGCCACCACAAGCCTAGGGAGTATGCAATCAAAGTAAGCAATAATTATTATTTGTCCTAAATTGTTTTAAAAATCTGTCTTGTCAGTCTTGTGCTGAGAAGAAATCTGCACTGAAATGATTTGCACATTCCGATCTTATCCTTGCAGGCCGTTTGTAGACACAGACATCACATACTGTACATGTTTATACAAACAATGCTGCTAATATTATTGATGTTGTCTTCACTAATTAATGCCACTCAATAGATCCTTAAGCTATGAAACTTTTTTTACCTCCCAAGAAGGGTTAAAGAGGTCATTGCAGAGCTCTTCACAGAAACTTTCCAGGGGCCACTCCTGTGTCTAAAGACCAAACAGTGACACATCAGTACAGCATTCATATAAGTATCAGTAATACACAAAATATGTGTTGTTTCATTACCTCCTCTGCTAGACTGGAATTATTTGGAACTTGGCTAATTACAACTTTGTGTTCTGTGGCTGGTTGGTCAACAACGCTGGTGGTTTTTCTTCGTTTCTCTTCAGGCTCACCTTCAAAACTGTCATTGCTACAACAAAATATTAGTAAGTCAGAACTGCTATTATTGAAGAAAAAAATTTAACTTTCAAATACCAATAGTTAGGCCAAATAGTATTACACAATATTGACCCAATAAGTTGCAGGCCGAACATTTTGCATAAAATCAGCAGTTTTATTTAAAGCAACATTATGGTAATTGATTTACTTTAAGTACCAGTAGAGTGAAAAAACTAATTGCCTCTATATTGAAGCTATTATCATATATCTGATTTATGAAAAAGATTTCCAAAGTTTGTAAATAGATATGATCAAAATAGTATCAACCTCAGACATTCCGAAGCCATTTTGAGAGATAATGGATTCCAGTCACGTGATCGCGTAACTTTGTGCTAGAAACCAAAGATCCCTTCCCCATCAACAACAATGCTAATCAAGCAGACTTTATAAGTGTCTGACCATTAAAACAAAGCAGAAGCAGCCGCCGGCTTATGTGTCAACAGCAGTGTAAGCTAGTATTAGCTCACTGCTATCAACGCGCAGCTAAAATTGTCTGCATTGGCGCTTATAATAACAATATCACTCATATTTGGTTAGGTTTCCGGTCATGACATGTAAATTGAGTATTGTTGGCGCTTTCTGGATGTTTTTAGAGAGAATATAATGAGCGCAACATATGACCCTCGATCTGTTGATTCAATTGTTAGCTATTTATTTACGATTTTGAATGCATAAAAAAAGCAAAGTATATGCGTTCTTGACTTCAGAGCGGAATATTCAAAATGGCTGGCTGAATGTGTTGCACTTTTTTCGGATTATAAAAATACAATTGGATATGGTTTAATAGATACAATGAAACACAACTAAGCATATAAAGTCAACTTGTTTTTCCAATCTACTGGTAGTTTAAAGGGGTTGTTTGCAACTTGCTCAAATTTACATTTTTGTTACCGAGAATATACCACCACCACCAGCGAGTAGGGGTGTGGAAAAAAAAAAAAAATCGATAAATGTTTTTGTTTCTTCAATCTGTCCTGTCTAGCCACTCAGGCAAATCATATTGTTGATGGAAATGCCCATATTTTCTGTACTGATTTATTTTAGAAAAGAGAAATGTTTTGTACTTCTCATGTTGTCTTATTTGTATTTATTATATTTTTGGGAAGCATTTTAATTAACAAAACCAGTTTTCTTTTAATTAGTATAGAAATTGATCAGAGATGTGCATCTATTTTATGGAGGAATGTAGTTAATCATAGAACTGGCACCCAATGTTATTAAAAAAAAAAAAAGGATAAACTTTGAATCGCGAATAATTTTGAATCGATAATCGATTCTGAATTGAATAGTTACCCCCAAGAATCAAATCCTGTGGTGCCCAAAGATTCACAGCCCTTTCAGCCATCTTATGTTACCATTAGTGGTTAAACAGATCATATAGTGTAAATTTGAAATTGTCTATATTTTTTACAATTACGAATTGATTAAAAATTGCTGATAGAACCGAGGCCCGAGGAATTCATCTGGCGTTCCAGCTTGTCACTCAACACGGTCTCGTGCTCATACATAAAAGCAGTGCCATAGAAGTAACTAACTATTGCAACCACGTTGTTGCCACAATTAGCTATCATTGAAAGTATAGCCGAACTCAACAAAATCAGTATCATTAGCTTACAACACTCAAAGCTAATTTGTGTGCATGTGTGTTACGACCAGCGCAGTTTCCATCATGAGTGCTAAAAGCCAGAAGAGGGCAGGATATAAAAAGGGAAAATTTTGCGCCCTCAAGACAGCTGCGTAAAAGTTGCCAACAGCCCCTTTTAAAAAGGAAAATACATCACTGTTTTAGTTGGATCTATCCCCATGCGTATATATATAAATAAAAAAAAGTTTTTTTTAAAACAATGCAGTGACTGAGTGACTATAGTAACCTGTTGCAGTTTTTTCTGTTTTCATTTGCTCACCTTTTTTCATTTGTATCCATGTCTTTAGACCTTTGTTTTGCAACTAACTTAGCAAGCCTCTTTGCCTTATTCTTCTGGCGATTGCTCATTCCTGGCCGGAATTCTGAGTCAATCAATTCAGCAGCTTGAATGGGCTGAAAAAATTCAAAAATGTTATTTCAGACAAAACAAATTCACCATCAAGAGAAAAATTAAATAGGCGCGATTATTAAGTTCAATCAAACAAAATTGTCCCACTCCGAGTAAATGTCTTAACATATTTGTGTTAGTCACTGATGAATATCATCAACGTACATATACTGCATACAAACTACGGATGATGGATTTCATTCGGTTTTAAGAAGACCGTGCAAACAGGCTATTTTGAAAAGTGATGAACTACACTTTTGACATATACTATACTTTGACGCACACAAAACATGATCCACGACAAATACAGATACCTAGAAATTATCGAAAAAGACAACACAAAGGATATTGTACATCGATTGCGTTAGTCATGTCTTATCAAATAGATAGGTGCAAGATTCTTGTGTGCAGACAGTTTTTTGTTTAAGACACATCTTTTACCTGCTGACACTTCAGCCTTCTTCAAAGGAGGTCTAAGCTTCCTGGTGTGATGTATCTAAAAATAACTGACGAGCCGTATCTGTTCTTCACCCCTGCGTCGCCGATGAAGGACAGAGTCGCAGATGTGCAAAAGCATGTATGCCCCCTCATCCCTGTTGATTGTGTTGGCCCCTCGCCTCATGATTTCCATACGTCCTTAATCCATCTCTTGTATTTGTTTCTGATTAAAGTACTTCTCCTTTGTCCCAATCAATGAGGTGATTGTTTCTCCTGCAGTGGTCTGTTATAGTGGATTTGTTTGTATTCTTATTCTGCTGTTTGTTTTTGTGTTCAGGTAAAAATTTGCAACGGTCTCCTTCTCGCATTCGTTTTGGCATTTTTTTCCAGGTGCTGAAAGTTTGTAGTCTTGCCAATGTAGGTTTTATTGCATGATCGGCATTGGATTTCATGGATGATGTCACATTTCCTATCCTGTGTTATCGTATCTTTTGGGTGTACAAGTTGTTCGTTTTTTGTGTGGTTTAACTACTGTGTTTATTAGATTTTTTTTTTTTCCATGGTGCATTGGATGAGTACGGTTATTCCTCTGATTTATAGTAGTGGTATCGTGTGGTTTATTGTATCGGTTTTGTGTTTTTGTTTTGCTTTTCTGTCTTTTTTATGCCTCGCTTGTTTTCCTTTCTGTATTGCCCATCTTGGATATTAGCAGGATGTATAAGCATGTTGTGTTTTCCTTTCCGTCTGTCCTTTTCGCCCGCCATGACAAAGATTAAAGTGTCAGTCAAAACAGTCAGCAGGTAAGAGACATCTCTTAAACAAAACACTTTGTTTGCACACAAGAATCCTGCACCTATGGATACTATATCAAGATTACTGTGAGATCAAAGAGCACCCTAAAAGGTAAATAAAGGTGAATTGACCATTTTCTAGTCATAGATATTTCAATACTTTAACATGAGAATTAGCATAAATGCATTAGCATAAAGTCACAGCGATGCTGGTCACATATGTGACAAGAGCACCAGACATTCAAATGCAATAACCTGTAATAGGACACAAGTAAGATACTCTCCCTTTACCCTGAGAAACCATCTGAGTTATAACATTTCCATCCATCCATCCATTTTCTACCGCTTGTCCCGTTCGGGGTCGCGGGGGGTGCTGAAGCCCATCTCAGCTGCATTCGGGCGGATAGCGGGGTACACACTGGACAAGTTGCCACCTCATCACAGGGCCAACACAGATAGACAACATTCACACTCACATTCACACACTAGGGCCAATTTAGTGTTGCCAATCAACCTATCCCCAGGTGCATGTTTTTGGCGGTGGGAAGAAGCCGGAGTACCCGGAGGGAACCCACGCAGTAACGGGGAGAACATGCAAACTCCACACAGAAAGATCCCAAGCCCAGGATTGAGCCCAGGACTACTCAGGACCTTCGTATTGTTTGTTCTTGTTTATTAATTTAAAAAATCAAAGCTTTTTTAAAATGCTAAAGATTCTTGAATTCTCTTTTCCTCAAAGGCAGATGGCATATTCACTCTGCTATTTATGCAGCGATGTCAAAAGTAATGATACCAACAATAGCTATGTGCACATGGACACAATCGGATGAAAAGCCTAACCGAAATAAAAATGTGGCATGCGAAATATTCTGACCGGATCACACATGCTCAGATAAAATTTTCCTTCCAATCAAAACGGGTGGTTTATGCTGATAGTCCTTTAGATTACAGCGCATGTAAACATTTCTTCCAAAGTTTGGTCGAATTTATCCTAAGAGAGCATGCCTGTGAAGTCAGCTATTCTTAGGTGGTGGAGTGGGGACTAAATGTAACAGTCTCGAAATGAAGCACTTGTCTTGCTGCTGCCCCCCTCCATTCAACATGTACAGAAGTAGCGTTATATACTGTTCAGTTTGTTGCTCAAAAATAAAAGTATGGTAAGGATCGATCCAGTTGTCGTGTCAACGAGCGGTTTTATTCGCGACCTTACAGCTACTCCAAGTGCTAACTGTCAGCCTCAGGCATATACACACAGAATGTCATAACATGATGACGCGCCCTGACGACGTCACATCTGCGACAACGGAAACTACGGCAACCCGTACATATCACAAGATGGAGGGCACAGAACAGCTCCATTTAAAAAAAAAAAAAAAAGGTAATACAAATGTAGCGAACAGAAGAAAAATGTTATGACTAACGTGACGTGGGACAAGCAGAAATGCAGAGCTATGTTAGTTTACAGCGGAAGTCACTGCTCCTTTGTATTTTTCTACTTCCATTTATGGTATATGCTGCGCATTTCAAAATAAAGTATTCCGATTTAAGGTGTGATGCATGAAAACACATCATAATCGGATAATAATTTTTTTCAGGGTCCATGTACTCAGTAACATTCTAATCCGAATTAAATAAATTGAAATACAAACCCCAAAACCAGTGAAGTTGGCACGCTGTGTAAATCGCAAATTAAAACAGAATACAACGATTTGCAAATCCTTTTCAAACTATATTCAGCTGAATTGACTGCAAAGACAAGATACTTAATGTTCGAACTGGAAAACTAAATTTTTTGCAAATATTAGTTCATTTGAAATTTGATGCCTGCAACATGTTTCAAAAAAGCTGGCACAAGTGGCAAAAAAGACTGAGAAAGTTGAGGAATTCTCATCAAACACTTATTTGGAACATCCCACAGGTGAACAGGCTAATTGGGATTAGGTGGGTGCCATGATTGGGTATAAAAGCAGCTTCCATGAAATGCTCAGTCATTCACTAACGAGGACGGGGCGAGGGTCACCACTTTGTGAACAAATGCGTTGCAAGGAATTTAGGGATTTCCCCATCTAAGGTATGTAATATCACAATGTTCAGAGAATCTGGAGAAGTCACTGCACATAACATTGAATGCCCGTGACCTTGAATCCCTCAGGCTGTATTGCATCAAAAAGCGACAGTGTGTAAAGGATATCACCACATAGGCTCAGAAACACTTCAGAAAACCACTCTCAGTAACTACAGTTCGTCGCTACATCTGTAAGTGCAAGTTAAAAACTCTACTATGCAAAGCGAAAGCCATTTATCAACAACGACCAGAAACACCACCGGCTTCGCTGAGCCCGAGCTCATCTAAGATGGACTGATGCAAAGTGGAAAAGTGTTTTGTGGTCTGACGAGTCCACATTTCAAATTGTTTTTGGAAACTGGACGCCGTGTCCGGAACACAGAGGAAAAGAACCATACGGCTTGTTCTAGGCGCAAAATTCAAAAGCCAGCATCTGTGATGGTATGGGGGTGTATTAGTGCCCAAGGCATGGGTAACTTACACATCTATGAAAGCACCAATAATGCTGAAAGGTACATGCAGGTTTTGTAGCAACATATGTTGCCATCCAAGCAACAGTATCATGGCAACCTGCTTATTTCAGCAAGACAATGCCAAGCCAAGTGTTACAACAGCGTGGCTTCATATAAAAAAAAAAAAAAAGAGTGCGGGTAGCAGACTGGCCTACCTGTAGTCTAGACCTGTCTCCCATTGAAAATGTGTGGCGCGTTATGAAGCGTAAAATACGACAACGGAGATCCAGGACTGTTAAACAACTTAAGCTGTACATCAAGCAATAATGGGAAAGAATTCCACCTGAAAAGCTTCAAAAATTGGTCTCAGTTCCAAAACGTTAACTGAGTATTGCTAAAAGGAAAGGCGGCACAGTGGTACAAATGCCCGTGCCAACTTTTTTGCAACGTGTTGCTGCCATTAAATTCTAAGTTATTGATTATTTGCAAAAAAAAATTAAGCTTCTCAGTTCGAACATTAAATATCTTGTCTTTGCAGTCTATTCAATTGAATATAAGTTGAAAAGGATTTGCAAATAATTGTATTCGGTTTTTATTTACGAATTACACAACATGCCAACTTTACTGGTTTTGTACATTTAGCCCATGTACATGTGGCTATTGCTGCACCCCTTAGGGGAAATTTGAGGATTCCAGGAACATTCAACAGTAGGAAACAAGAAGCAAAATAACACTTTGGGTTATAGAGCATATTATACCCAAGCCTGGTAAACAAAGCATATTGAAATCAAGACCCACCACATGATTGCGGGAGCTGGATCCTGCTGTGATTTTGCTTCCGTGAGGTCTTGGCCCAGTGGTTTGGCACGTATAGTCCAGGTCTTCATCATTAAAAAGCTCTTCTGTGTTGTCCATGCCAATCGCTGCACCTATGTCAAGACCCAACTTCTTCTGAAGGAGTTTTCTCTGGCAGGCCAAACGTTCCTTGGGATCCATCTCACCTGAGAATCAAGGGCAGTTAGGAATTTATCATCTATCAAATGATTTGTTGCATCCCATACATAATGTCTTACAAAGGCCATCACATAGTGTGGAATTGGACTCCATGTACTTAAAACAAGTAAAGGAGGTGGAGAACAATACAAATTGATGGGTGGGAAGTAGAGCTGCAGCTATCGAATATTTTAGTAGTCGAGTATTCTATCGAATATCCTATCAATTAATCAAGTAATCGGAAAAAAAATCATATTTATTTTTGCTTTAAAAAAAATAAATGTTTTTTTTCGTCCTGTCCAGCTTTTCAGGCAAATCATAGTTGATGTAGATGCCCATATCGGCTGTACAAATTTACTATACAAAAGAGAAGTGTGGGATACTTCTCTTGTTGCCTTATTTGTATTTTGACTTTATTAAATGGATATATTATTTGGTGCAGCCGGGCCGGAGCAATATTTTTGCTTAATTAAGGTTTAATTATACATGTTAAGATGTGCCCTCAATTAGGGATGTCCCGATCCGATATTTGGATCGGATCGGCCGCCGATATTTGCCAAAAAACGTGTATCGGCAAGGCATGGGAAAATGCCGATCCAGAGCCAGTTTTAAAAAAAATTCCGGTCCGTGTTTTCCAACGCACAGATTTAAATAATTCATTCCACTTTTCTGCTGCTCCCTAATTTCCGTTCCGCATTTTCCAGCACACCTTCAACACATCCACAGGTCTGTGTCCTAACCGTTAAAGACGGCCATGTGAATTAAAAGTTACCGGTAAAAATGTCAGCTGTCTCTGTGCGATATAGAAAATGACTATATCGTGATATTCGAGTATACGTTCTCACGCAGTTGCTTTTAGCTGCTGGCATTACACGACAGGCTCTTTCCACTCCTTCTTGTGTCTGCTTCTCACAGACAGCAAGCGCACCTTCTTACATACGTCACATACGTATACGCCCTCTCCCAGCAGAGAGGTAGCAGCATGGCTAATGTTAGCTGTGATGCTAGCGTAGCCGTGTGAGCGGTAATGAAGGAATAATTAATTAATTCCCAAGAAAAACAGCAGGGGGTCCATCGTCTGGCGGTGGTTTGGCTTCAAGTGGGGATATGTCGAACAGACAACCATAATTTGTCAAGTGTGGGGCAAAAGCGTTGCTATAAAAAGTAGCATTACTGCTAATATGTAGCATCATTTGAAAAGTCCCCTGCTAGAAAATGAAGAGTGTTTGAAACTCCGCACGTCAACATCTCCATTGTGTATTATTCAAACTCACCTAATTCAGCTGGCTAGTTATCAAGAGTACTAAAACCATTTTCAACATTAATCTGACAACTAAGTAGGCTAAATAACTTTAAACTTTAATACATGCTCGGATAAGGCCAGTATCGGCCGGTATCGGATCGGAAGTGCAAAAACAACATCGGTATCGGATCGGAAGTGCAAAAACCTGGATCGGGACATCCCTACCCTCAATTATTGCGGTTGGCCTAATTGTCTTTTATTTCCTAAACGACTGTTTTCCTTATTGAACGCTGACACGCACAGCTGAAATGCGTCCGTGGTTGATTGTGCCAATTTGTGTGTGCTAATAAAAACGGGTGCGCTCACAGCCCAATGTGCTGTGACCACATAAACGCAGTTCTTGTCTCTCGTGCGTTTTTGATTATTATACGGTGGTTTCTCTGCGCAAATCCGTTGAGCTGTTTTCAACCTTCCAACAATACATAAACAATATAAAAAGACAAACCACTAAATGACAACAGTTTTACATTTTAAGAATGCTATATAGTTAATTGCCTTCTTTGCATGCAAAATAGTAATCAATGTTCATTTTGCCATCATAACATGTTTGAGATGAAAACACAATTAGTTCAAAATTAATATTCCATGAGAAAGTTAAAATAAAACTATATTCTTACGCAAGTCTCAAAGACTCAGACCAGAGCAATCAGCTGAGGGAAGAAACCATCAAAGGCCTTGTCCGCATTGACAAGACCTTACTTCCTGACAAGTTGAAACTGTGGTGCCTACAGTTTGGATTGCTCCCCCGTTTGATGTGGCCACTAACGGTCTATGAGATCCCCATGTCCAAAGTCGAGAAGCTGGAGAGAACAGTCAGTGCATACATCAAGAAGTGGCTAGGCCTTCCACGGTGCCTCAGTAACATCGGCCTATATGGTCACGGTGCCCTGGAACTGCCCATCTCTAGCCTCACGGAGGAGTTTAAATGCACCAAGGTGAGGCTGAGCATGACACTGACTGAGTCTCAAGATGAGGTGATCCGAGCGGTTGCTCCCCAACTGACAACCGGGAGGAAATGGATCCCATCTGAGGCCGTGCAACAAGCCAAATCTGCTCTCAGGCATGGAGACATAGTGGGACAAGTGCAGCACGGAAGAGGTGGGTTTGGACTTGGGGCTAGTCGACCCACATGGCACAAGGCAACATCAGCCCAGAGGAGAAAGCTGGTGGTTGATCAGGTTTGACAACAAGAGGAGGCAGACAGATGTGCAACAGCAGTGGCACAGTCCAAACGGGGACAGTGGACTAGCTGGGAAAACCTGGAGCATCGTAAGCTCACATGGAAGGATCTTTGGGAAATGGAAGGGAGCCAAATCAGCTTCATCATCAGAGCCACCTACGATGTTCTTCCCACACCCAAGAACTTAAACCAATGGTTTGGAGAAGATCCTTCTTGTGCACTCTGTCAAACCCCTGCAACACTCAGTCACATCCTCACCGGCTGCAAAATCAGTTTGTCTCAAGGCCGCTACACCTGGAGGCATAACCAGGTCTTGAGACAACTGGCGATCACCCTGGAGGAAAGGAGAAATAACAACAAGGCCCTCCCTCCCCCAATCCCTAGTCACTCAATCACCACTCAGTTTGTAAGAGCAGGACAACTCTCACCAAAACCATCTGCAAGAGTGGAGGCAACCCTTCTGGACTCTGCCCGGGACTGGAAAATGCAGGTTGACTTGGACCACAAACTCATCTTCCCGCCTGAAATCATTACAACCAGCTTCAGGCCGGACCTGGTCTTGTGGTCAACCTCCCAGAAGACTGTGTTCATTGTTGAACTAACTGTACCATGGGAAGCAGCAGTTGGTGAAGCATATGAGCGCAAACAACTGAGGTATGCGGACATAGCAGCCGAAGCAGAGCAGCACGGCTGGCGTGCCCGAGTGTTTCCAGTTGAAGTCGGGTGCAGAGGCTTCGTTGCTACGTCCACAACCAAGCTCCTCAAAGGAATAGGATTGAGAGGTCAGGCCTTCCGGCGGGCTGTCAAATCGCTGTCGGATGCTGCTGAACGAAGTAGCAGATGGATATGGTTCAAGAGAAAGGACACAAACTGGGCTGCTAAATGACATCTAGGGGTAAAGGCAGAGGGGGGCACACCTGGGACGCCGGATGTCGCCGTTGAGCCCTCTGGAGGTGTCGTGGGCCTATCAACGAAACACCAATGAAAGAGGGTGCCCACCTGAAGACCCCAGTGAATATTTTGCCCCTAACCCCCACCCCCCACTCAACACTAACTGCTGATTAATCTGAGAGATTGTACTATCTAGTCCTATGAGCTCAACTTAGTATCAAAAATAAAACAAGAACAGTTTTCATTATATCAAACATAAAAAGTTGATTAGGTAGTGCCTTTAAAGGCCTACTGAAACCCACTACTACCGGCCACGCAGTCTGATAGTTTATATATCAATGATGAAATCTTAACATTATAACACATGCCAATACGGCCGGGTTAACTTATAAAGTGACATTTTAAATTTGCCGCTAAACTTCAAGTTCGAAACGCCTCTGAGGATGACGTATGCGCGTGACGTAGCCCGGGGAATACGGGTATGCCTTCCACATTGAAGCCAATACGAAAAAGCTCTGTTTTCATTTCATAATTCCACAGTATTCTGGACATCTGTGTTCGTGAATCTGTTGCAATTATGTTCATTGCATTATGGAGAAAGAAGCTGAGCGAGCAAAGAAGAAAGTTGTCGGTGCGAAACGGACGTATTTTTCGAACGAAGTCAGCAACAACAGTACACAGCCGGCGCGTCTTTGTTTACATTCCCGAAAGATGCAGTCAAGATGGAAGAACTCGGATAACAGAGACTCTAACCAGGAGGACTTTTGACTTCGATACACAGACGCCTGTAGAGAACTGGGACAACACAGACTCTTACCAGGATTACTTTGATTTGGATGACAAAGACGCAGACGTGCTACCGTGAGTATGCAGCTTTGGCTTCTAAACATTTGATCGCTTGACCGTATGTGCGCAACTTTTTTTTTGCGTATGTACGTAACTTTTTTTAAATATATAAGCTTTATGAACCTTGGGTTAGGTGAACGGTCTTTTGGGCTGAGTGATTGTGTGTGTTGATCAGGTGTTTGAATTGTATTGGCGTGTTCTATGGAGCTAGCATAGGAGCTAGGAGTTAACATAACAAAGACGTAGGTGTTTTTATGCAGGATTAATTTGTGTCATTAAATATAAGCCTGGTTGTGTTGTGGCTAATAGAGTAAATATATGTCTTGTGTTTATTTACTGTTTTAGTCATTCCCAGCTGAATACCAGGTACCGTGAGTATGCAGCCTTGGCTGCTAAACATTTGATAGCTTGACCGTATGTGCGCGTCACGTACGTAACTTTTTAAAAATATATAAGCTTTATGAACATTGGGTTAGGTGAACTGTCTTTTGGGCTGAGTGATTGTGTGTGTTGATCAGGTGTTTGAATTGTATTGGCGTGTTCTATGGAGCTAGGAGCTAGCAGAGGAGCTAGGAGCTAGCATAACAAACACGTAGGTGTTTTTATGCAGGATTAATTTGTGGCATATTAAATATAAGCCTGGTTGTGTTGTGGCTAATAGAGTATATATATGTCTTGTGTTTATATACTGTTGTAGTCATTCCCAGCTGAATATCAGGTACCGTGAGTATGCAGCATTGGCTGCTAAACATTTGATAGCTTGACCGTATGTGCGCGTCACGTACGTAACTTTTTAAAAATATATAAGCTTTATGAACATTGGGTTAGGTGAACTGTCTTTTGGGCTGAGTGATTGTGTGTGTTGATCAGGTGTTTGAATTGTATTGGCGTGTTCTATGGAGCTAGGAGCTAGCAGAGGAGCTAGGAGCTAGCATAACAAACACGTAGGTGTTTTTATGCAGGATTAATTTGTGGCATATTAAATATAAGCCTGGTTGTGTTGTGGCTAATAGAGTATATATATGTCTTGTGTTTATTTACTGTTGTAGTCATTCGCAGCTGAATATCAGGTCACCCCCGGCTCTCACAGCATCTTCCCTATCTGAATAGCCTCAACTCCCCACTAGTCCTTCACTTGCACTTTACTCATCCACAAATCTTTCATCCTCGCTCAAATTAATGGGGAAATTGTCGCTTTCTCGGTCCGAATCTCTCTCACTTCATGCGGCCATCATTGTAAACAATAGGGAACTTTGCGTATATGTTCAATTGACTACGTCACGCTACTTCCGGTAGGGGCAAGCCTTTTTTTATCAGATACCAAAAGTTGCGATCTTTATCGTCGTTGTTCTATACTAAATCCTTTCAGCAAAAATATGGCAATATCGCGAAATGATCAAGTATGACACATAGAATAGATCTGCTATCCCCGTTTAAATTAAAAAAAATAATTTCAGTAGGCCTTTAAGGCCATGTCCACACGGACACAGAGTTTCAAAAACACATATTTGGGGTTAAAACAATCTCCAACCAGACAAGTGTAATTTCAAAACTGTCTATGTCTACACACAAACACATACACTTGCTGTCATGCACATTTTGTCCAATCAGAAGCCTGAAAAAAGCAGCAATTGCTGACTTGGTGCAGCATTACACCTCCTATTATGTTTATTTTGATATACTTTAGATGTACAATGACAACTACATTATCTTTAAAACCAGCCTGCACCTACACAGAGCTCTGGGAACATTAGTAAAGAGCAGATGCACGCCTGCCCTGCTGAAACCAAACACTCATAGAATTATAACATGTTCAGCAACATGATGTATTACATGTTCTGTGAAGTGTACATTATTTCTAAAATCAGCACGCACTAACGAGCCAAGGAAACCATTTTGCATGTTTAAAGGCCTACTGAAACCCACTACTACAGACCACGCAGTCTGATAGTTTATATATCAATGATGAAATCTTAACATTGCAACACATGCCAATACGGCCGGGTTAACTTATAAAGTGCAATTTTAAATTTCCCGCGAAACTTCCGGCTGAAAACGTCTTTGGATGATGACGTATGCGCGTGACGTAACCAGTGAAACAGAAGTATTGGTACCCCATTGTATCCAATACAAAATAGATCTGTTTTCATCTCATAATTCCACAGTATTCTGGACATCTGTGTTGGTGAATCTTTTGCAATTTGTTTAATGAACAATGAAGACTGCAAAGAAGAAAGTTGTAGGTGGGATCGGTGTATTAGCGGCGGACTACAGCAACACAACCAGGAGGACTTTGACTCGGATAGCAGACGCGCTAGCCGACGCTAGCCACCGACCGCACGGATGATCGTGGTGAAGTCCTTCATCCTTCCGTCGATCGCTGGAACGCAGGTGAGCACGGGTGTTGATGAGCAGATGAGGGCTGGCTGGCGTAGGTAGAGCGCTAATGTTTTTATCATAGCTCTTAGAGGTCCCGTTACTAAGTTAGCTTCAATGGCGTCGTTAGCAACACCATTTTTAAGCTTCGCCAAGCTGGAAAGCATTAACCGTGTCTTTACATGTTCATGGTTTAATAGTATTGTTGATTTTGTGTCTATCCTTCCAGTCAGGGGTTTATGTATTTTGTTTCTATCTGCATTTGAGCCCGATGCTATCACGTTAGCTCCCTAGCTAAGTTAGCTTCAATGGCATCGTTAGCAACAGCACTGTTAACCTTCGCCAGGCTGGAAAGCATTAACCGTGTCTTTACATGTCCATGGTTTAATAGTATTGTTGATTTTCTGTCTATCCTTCCAGTCAGGGGTTTATGTATTTTGTTTCTATCTGCATTTGAGCCCGATGCTATCACGTTAGCTCCCTAGCTAAGTTAGCTTCAATGGCGTCGTTAGCAACAGCATTGTTAACCTTCGTCAGGCTGGAAAGCATTAACCGTGTATTTACATGTCCATGGTTTAATAGTATTGTTGATCTTCTGTCTATCCTTCCAGTCAGGGATTTATTTATTTTGTTTCTATATGCAGTTAAGCACGATGCTATCACGTTAGCTCCGTAGCTAAAGTGTTTCATCAATGTATTGTCGTGGAGATAAAAGTCACTGTGAATGTCCATTTCGCGTTCTCGACTCTCATTTTCAAGAGGACATAGTGGTTTAAAATACAAATCCGTGATCCACAATAGAAAAAGGAGAGAGTGTGGAATCCAATGAGCCAGCTTGTACCTAAGTTACAGTCAGAGCGAAAAAAGATATGTCTTGCACTGCATTCTAGTCCGTCACTCTAACGTTCCTCATCCACAAATCTGAGGACAATAGGCCAAAACGTGAGCTTTGACTACTAAACGAGGCAAAATGCCATAAAAAAAATAAAATTAAAATAACTTAACGCCTCGACGCAGCGAAAATTCCTCGAACATATTTTGTAATCAAATTACTCGAGTTACTCGAGGAATCGTTTCAGCTCTAGTGGGAAGCAAAAGTCTATTCATTGGAGTAGCTAAATAACAAACGATTCCATTATATCACAAATTATGTGCAAGATTGATGATTTGGCCCAGGACATTCACATGAACAATGTGATCATGACCAGGCTTCACATTACACGCATGTCTTAATTCAAGCAGCTAATAACTGAGGAAAACAAGATGATGTTGCTTCAACAAAGAAACAGGTGGATCTTTCTGTAATCAAGGGATGGATGTCAACATTAATAAATGCATTCTAATATCTGGCAGGAATAACAACACTTTCACCATTATAAAGTTCTCCAACAAAAAAAAAAAAGTGGCATTGAACATTGAGATTTTAAATCCCATTTAGGTTTACATGATAAAATTACAGAGGTTTTCGAGTGTATTAAATATTTTAAGTACATAGGAAGTGTGTGTGGCCTTATAAAGACTTTAAATGCATATACTATTGATACAAATGAATGAAATAAACAGCGTCCCTACTTCACAAAAATTCACTTACCACTAATGGGTCTGGAACATAACACCCACACTAATCAAGAGAACACTAATGTTCTTTCTAAACTCTCTTCTTATTGATGTTTTATTCTTTGACACCTTCAAAACCGCCACCAATGTTGTATATACCATGCAAGTTTGACATGTAAAATATAAGGTGTAAATGAATGATCAGTATGATCAGTAAAATATCTTATTTGGACATGTTGAATTGTGCAAATGTAACTAGGGATGATACTCGAAACCGGTTTTCCCGGTTGTTTGATAAGAAAAGAACCGAGTCCTCGGACTCGAATCCCTTTTTGAGAACCGGTACCCGTTATCGAGACCACTATAGTAAAGGAAAAGAGTTGATTCTTTATTCAAATCCCGTCCCGACCAGAAATGCTCCGTGGGACATCACAAGAAATGACGTCACGTAGCTCAGTCATTAGGCGCAGATAGTGAAAGCAGGAAAACAATGGGCGGGAAAAAGCGCTCCAAGGTGTAATAAAGTTCAAAACAAAAGCTATAATCCATCGAATAACTTTACTGAGAGATTTTAGCAGGGTAAAACACATGACGAACACTTATACGACCAACCGGAAACCTAGCAACCAGGCTAGCAACGCACCTCCTTTACGGCAGCTGTCGCAACGTTCTTAAAACAACCGCAGCACATACATATATATACAACATATCTCCCTTTTTTAACTTTTGTTTTTCTTTCCTTGTAAACAAAACAAAATCACACTGTAGACGTGTTGTCTGTCTAATTATAAATAATGCAGACGAGGCGTGTTGGCTGAGTACTTGACGTTTACTTTCACAGCGTGGCAACATGCAACACTTTTCGGGGCTACCGCGCATGCTCGTAACTCCCGTTGCATGCTGGGTAGTGTAGTTGTTATATTCTCTAGCTCATAACATTTTTTCCCCCTATATAGAAATAATGTTAACTCAATAAAGTGTATTTCTTTTTTTAGCTTTAACTTTTCATTTTTTAGCATTGTAACCACATTTGCAAATAACTTTTCTCTTCATAGAATTTTCTTTCAATAAAGAAATAAAGTGCAAAAATGTCAAAGCATCATAACAAACAGTTATGTCAAATAGCAGCAGAAGTGCACTTTTTGGAGAGCTGTATTATTTTCAGTTTTGTGCCCAAGGGACTGATTTTATTTAACACTATATTATTATTTATACACCTATAGTGATCACAGAGACAGGTTGTTTTTGTGTTACTGTATATATTTGTTTCTCTGAAAAATCCCACTTAATATACTTTGGGTAACAGTCAATATTTTTTTTATTTTTTTTTAGGTGGGTAACAGTCAATATATATTTATTTATTAGATTTTTTTTTTTTTATTATATAATAAAAGTGAGCTTTTGTTAAACCAAATATTGTGTGTTTTTTTCCGTATACAACAACCTATCTGGACTCAATAAAAGAATCGATAAGGAATCGGTTCGATAAGAGGATTCGATAATAGGCTCGAACTCGATAATTCCTTATTAAACATCATCCCTAAATGTAACCATGTAATATTCTTGAATGTAAGATTTTAAGCATGCCTGAAACCACTAACTACACCACAGCATACCAACTACGTCCAAACTTGTCGCATGGAAATGAAGCTCACCAATTTTGTCATCCTGTAATTCAAACTCCACACCAGCAGAACCCAGCAGAGATGCACCATGTTTGAGTAGACGGGAAATGTCAAAGTGGTAGAAACTCAGCCTGTCATAAGCTGGATCCTCTAGTGATACATCTTCAGAGGACTCTGTAAAAAAAACAGATGACTTAAGTTGCAGTAAAATAATGTTTCAGCAGTAACAAAATCAGACCTGATAAAACTGAAGATATTTTACGCTGTTCTGTAAGAATGATATTTAGCCTATTTAGTTCCAGTTAATCAGCACAGCCTGTTTAAACCCTCTACATTTATAGCAATTTCACCACTTGTCCAACTATCGGCTGGGGTAAGTATGTATGTTTGTTAGTTAGTTGGCAACATAACTCTAAAAGTTATGGGCGGATTTTTTTTTAGGAAATGTCACAAATAAGATAGGGAACAAGTCATTTGGTGTGTGCTCCGAATCACCGTCTCTATTCAGGATTTTTAAAAAATTATTATTTACTATTGGGAGATAGGGCCTATGGAGGTCTGTGCTCTACTAATGCTTATTTAGTTTTTAATAGGAGTATGTTTCGGGGCTACGTAGAAGTGGCTAACAGCAAATTTGGGTAAAGTCAATGTCACCAGTGACAAAGTGAACAGGACACATTTTTACGGCTATGATGTCATCAGCAGGCAAGTCATCGATTCTGACATTGACACAACTGTAAATCAAATATATTTGCTGCTACTAGTGTTGCGCCAAAAACTGATTCAGTGTCAAAAATTGATTCCCGCTGCTGCGTTGCAAAAGTGCATATAGCTTTCTGGCTTTTTGTAATTACCAACTACTAGGGTTGTCCTGATACCAATAATTTGGTACCGGTACCAAAATGTGTATCGATATTTTGATACTTTTCAAAATAAAGGGAACTAAATAAAAAGTTAATATTGGCTTTATTTTAACAGAAAATCTTACAATTCATTAAATGTTTCATATTGCACTCAAATAATTTTAGGTTAAAATAAAAATTAAAAGGCATTAAACACATTGGGCTTTTCATGTTGAACTCAAAAGAACAATTTACAATTTTGCATATTACATATAGTCTGCCATAATCAAGGATTAAGTTAGGATAGAATAAAAAAGCTTTATTGACATTATATCAAATTATTCATGATTTATGGTTGAGAGTCCTGGGGTCGTACTTATCAAGCTTCTTAGAGTGCCATTTTACACTTAAGTCCTGAGAATTTGCGAAATTTAGTCCTACTCTCAAACTTAAGAATAAAAGCTTTTTATCAACGTTCTTAAGTCTAAGAATCACTCCTACTCTCCACGATATTTAAGAGACCTTCAGAGGTGTCTTAAGTGGTTAGGAGTTGCCAGCAGGGGATGGCACTGAGGCGAGAGAGACGTGCGCGAACGTTCAGGGAACGGAACAATGTTTTTTTTTTTTTTGATGACGAGCAGCTGATCAAACAGTATCGTTTAGACAGAGCGGATATTATTTTTGTCACAGATTTAATACTTTTCGATTCCTTGTTGATTTCTGCATGTGTCTGCAGTGGGCTAGTATATATAGAGCCACCCACACCAGTTTCAAATTAGTTGCCTAATTAATGAATTGGAAAGAAAATGTTATGACAGTAGCGTATGTGTGTGGCCGTGAGGTGAGTGACGTCAGTGAGTGTGTGGGCGATAGAAGAGAGGGAGCGGTAGCGTGAGTGCCGGCGGGGACTAGTTTGTTTTGTATTATTTTGTAGTTTATTGTCAAAATATACACTCCCATTGTCCACTTAAATATTTCCAAGATATTTCTTTATTCTTAGACAACGGATTCCATTCCGTGATTGGTCATTTCTATAGACACAGAAATGACGTCACCTAAAATTCCGTTTACGGCACATAGTAATGTCGTAATTCAGCTCTGAGTGTGACACTTAAGATTCAGTCCTACACTTCGCTGAAAGTGTGAGTAAGACGCTTGATAACTAACTTTTAAGTGCAGCTTTCAGCGAATAATTTATTTACTCTTAAGTCAACTCTTAGCAGACTTCTTAGGAGTAATTCTAAGAAGCTTGATAAGTATGGCCCCTGGTCTGTTCAAGAAAAATACGATTATTAGTAAAAAGTAAAAACAAAAATATGGATAAAAGTACACAGATAAGCCACATAGCAGGTAAAACCCATTGTTAAAGGGGAACTGCACTTTTTTTTTTTTACCTATCGTTCACAATCATCAGCAAAGACATGACTGATGGATTTTTTTTTTAATGCATTCTAAATATTAAATAAACATAAATCAAAGTCCACTTCTGGCAGAGCCAATGGGAGCTCAACTATTCTGCCCACAAAATCAGATAACCATTCAAAAAGCACCAATAAAACTTAATTTACATTTTGTGACTTGAATATTAACCAACTATTAGTGATATTATAGTTATAAGCGCTAACGCAGACGAACTATTTATAGCAGCGCCGTGATTCACCTCGGTCGCCGTTATCACTTCTTTGTCTCCCTGTTTACATCATTGAGTGATCTGCTGCTTCCTCGCTTCCTTGCTCCCTGTATACGTTTATTGTAGATCATAAATCATGCATCTCACCTCAACAGTAGATGGCTGAGGAGATAACCCGACAAGTTGGGACACTTTGACCGCCATATAGAATCTGGAGCTGGCGAGGATGACACGAAAAGCGCTTTATCCCCCCTTATCCCCACCCCGTTTCTTTGTGAGGATTATGAGACATTCTTCACCTAAATGGGAATATATGAACATCCCAGCAGTCGACATCCTAATGACAGCCGAATTTGCACAGTAAGTGATGTTTTACTATGTTTATTGGCTCTCATAAAGTCTGCAGTGAGCAGAAATCAGTGATGAAGAAAAAAAAGCAAACGTTGTGATGCGTTTTTTAAATTAATGCACTGCGCATGATCAAAATACGTAAATACCAATTGTTATTATACATGTCCCTGTTACTACATTACTTGTATACTTACATCATGTATACCAGCCTTTTTTTAAATGACAGTGGCATTTTAGATACTTTTCAGTCAGGTTACAGATCCTTCCACAGCACCAAGTCTGCACTCTTAACGGTTTTTAATTACTTGTTTTTAAATGACTGATTCAGGTAGTTCAGCCAGTTGACCACACAATTATTTTATCTCACTTGGAAGACTATGTGGGTGTCAGGGGGACTACTCTGAAGTGGTTCAGGTCTTACCTGTCAGGGACAGGTTTCTGTGTAAAATTGGGGGACTCAGCTTCATCCATTGCCCCCCAAGGACCAATTCTTGGGCCCATCCTGTTTGCACTTTATATCATTCCACTTGGTGCAATATTCAGAAAGCATGGCATCTTTTATAATTTTTATGCACATGACTGCCAGATATATTTGCCAATGTCAAAAGATTATCGTACCCCTATTTGAGTGCTTAAATGACGTCAAGGCCTGGTTGGCGCATCATTTTTTTAAAAATGCACTGTCACGCTTAGTTAGTCCAGAACTCTGCGGCACGACTTAACGGGAACCAAAAAAAGGGCGCACATCACCCAGATTCTTGCTTCTCTGCATTAGCTTCCTGTTTGTTTCAGAATTGATTTTAAAATTTTACTTTTGGTTATTAAAGCTTTGAATGGACTGGCCCCAAAATACATCACAGACATCATCCAAATGTATGCTCTGGCTCACGCATGGAGGTCCAAGGGGCAGTTCCAACTTGTGGGGCCTACAAGAAGGCTTAAGACTAGGGGAGACAGGGCTTTCTCTGTTTTTGGCCCTAAATGTTGGAATGTTTTGCCCCCTCATTTCAGAATAGCCCCCACTGTTGAATGCTTGAAGCCTTGTTCACCTTAAACCAACTTTTTTTCTCTGGCTTTTAAAGTAGTGTGAGTCTTGTGGTCCTCTGTGTCTTTTATTGTTTTCTCTTTTATTGATTTGTTTTTTATTGTTTTATTCTATTTTATAATTTTATTCTAGTTTTGTTTTTTTACTCGTTTCATTTTAAACGCTTGTAATTTGATTACTACGTATTGTTTCTTTTTATGTGCAGTACTCTGGAAACAGTTTTGTTGTTAATAGTCCTACATAAATAAAAGGGATTGGATTGATTAAAACCCTAATGGAGGTGTTTGGATGTTTTTTAGGGGCTCTAGCGGCAGAATTTAACACCTCCCGTAAGCTCCATTGTAAGAAGACTTTTGATCGAATTTATTTATTATTTAGAATGCATTACACAAAAAAACCTCTGTGATGTCTTTCATAATGATTGTGAACGATAGGCAAAAAAAAAAAAAAAAGAAGAAAAAAGTGCAGTTCCCCTTTAAAAATAAACCAAAAATTGTAGAGATGTGTTACAAAGTGTAGTCATCTCACTTGCACTAGTTGACGCTAATTGGGCGGTTTTAACTGTGCTACTATTTGACATCAAGCCAAGCAGCTGAGTGCGTGTCAACTTATCTACATGTGCACAACAGGGGAGCTGGTCCACTATGTTATGATAGTAGCATATGTGTTGGCTGAGTGATGTCAGAGAGTGAGTTGGCAAGTAAAGAGAGAACAGTAGCGTATGCACTGTGCACTACGCAGTTGAGTGATGAATGGGTCCAGTTGTGTCCTGCAAAACTAATAAAGCGATTGTCACAAATCGGCATCCTCTTCATTCTGACCCGCCAGCGGAGCTTGGCAGACCCTTTGCCAAGTAAAGTGAAGGGTGTTACCCCCGACCAAAACATCGGCTCCAGAGGGAACGTCTGCCCTGTACTCCGCAACTACGGTTCCTATGGGAGCCGAACAGCAGGAAAGGTGTAACAACTAAATGATTACCGGTCACTTTTTATAACTCCTCGTGGAGCTCTGAATGCTTATTATTATTAGTTTGCCTAAGTTTGAAGTAAAGCTGGGAATACTAATCGTCACGTTTGGCGAGGCATGCTTTAAAGCAGAATTTGCGGCGTGGCGCCTCCCTGTTTAAAGAGTCACCTTCATCGTTAGTTTTGAAGACCAAATATTCAGAGTGCGCTTCACCACCCCCTTTATCAACTAGTAAAATTTGCTGTTTTTTGGCATTCCTTCTCTCCTTGATGTTATTGCTTGTATGCGCTTTGTGTGTGCGCGCGTTTTGACACACTCAACATCATGCGCCTCGATTCTGTAGTCACCGCCGCACAGCACTATGCAGATGAAAAAACAGTACCAGTATTTTTCAAGGCAGTATAGTACTGTTTCCAATTATCGCGGTACTTAATTAGTACCAGTATACCATACAACTCTACTTACTACATGTAGGACAAGCACTAATAGTTGTCGTTATCGTAAGGATATGTGTTCGAAATTATTTAATTATTTATCGTGTCAGAAAAATGACAGTTGGCCATTTCTATGGCAATAATGGGATTGTAAAGGACTGTTATTGATCAAATGTTAATGTGCTAAAACATATTTCTTGTTTAGAAGCTACTTACAATAATACTGATCTTTGTTCATGCACATAAAAAAATATTCAAGTGTTTGGATGTATTCATTCAGTAGTTACATATGTGATAATGAAATACATATACTGTACTGTTTACATTTTGAAGTAACTTTTATACCCATAAGTGTTACATATTTGATAATAAAGTACCTACTATATTGTTTACATGT
This sequence comes from Entelurus aequoreus, assembly GCF_033978785.1. NCBI lineage: Eukaryota > Metazoa > Chordata > Actinopteri > Syngnathiformes > Syngnathidae > Entelurus > Entelurus aequoreus. Next base: position 39,582,467 of record NC_084739.1, read on the forward strand.
TTTATACCCATAAAAAGTGTTACATATGACAATAAAGTACCTGCAGTACTGTACTGTTTGTGTGTTGAAGTACCCTTTAAAAAAGCTAAAACCAAGCCCAAACGACATCTTAGTGATTCAAAACAATATTTTGATATTAACACATCATATCCGTACATCTCCTAAGGATATTGTAATAATGTATGCACAGATGAGATGTGTCAATATCAAAATAGTACTTTGGATCACTTTTTGGCAACCAATGCATTGATATAATGAATACATCCAAACACTTTATTAATATTTATTATGTGCTCGAACAAATAACAGTTAATAGATAATTATAGATAATCAATACCTTCTAAAGAAGAGGTTATAGCAACATTGGATCTACAAAAGTCCTTTACAACTACCGGTAATACCATAAAAATGGCCAACTCTTTAATTTTTCGGACACAATAAAGGCCTAAAAAATTATAACCACATAACCACAAATATAAAGTGTTTGTCTTACATGTAGTAATCATTTTTTGACAGACAAAGAAAAGCATAAAAGCTTTACAAGTGCGCGCGCTACCAAGGCGAAAATCAGTTTTTGATAAGGGCCCCCGGAAAAAATGTATGGCCCCCGCTTAAATATTTTCCTGCGGACGGGTCTGCCTGGAGGGCAGTGACGTGTGTTTATGGATCAAAATGTGTGTGGCGTACAGAAAATGCATAAATGTTGGCAAATGTGCAAAATATTTGGTCCTCTTACTTACACTTACCAATGCACTCAAGCCAAAATGTTATTTTATGAAAGTATGATGGTAGCAAAAATATTTGCAAATGCGTATCTCAGGCTGTGCATCAATTCACATGTCCTAGTACTAATTTGTGTTTGTATGTAATCAGATCCAAGTGTGCGTGTTTTAACTTGTGTACCCGTATTTTCATCTGTGTGTGTAAAAAATAGTGTGTGTGTGTGTATTCAGAATATGTGAAGCAGGAACCCTGACTGGCTGTTATTTTTATATGCAAATTTTTGACACTTTTGCCGTGCGTGTAAGATGTGTGTCTGCAACTTCACCTTTCCCTATACTTGTCAGCACCTTGCACACAGTCACGTTATTTTTGCGTGGAAGCATACAACAATAGACTTTCATTCACTTGCTGGAAGTAAAAGTTCATGTTTTAGCAGTAACTTAGTTGTCATCCATCCATTTCCTACCGCTTGTTCCTTTCGGGGTCACGGGGGGTGCTGGAGCCTATCTCAGCTGCAATCGGGCGGAAGGTGGGGTACACCCTGGACAAGTCGCAAACTCTTCACAGGGCCAACACAGACAGACCGACAACATTCACACTCACATTTACACACTAGGGCCAATTTAGTGTTGCCAATCAACCTATCCCCAGGTGCATGTCTTTGGAGGTGGGAGGAAGCGTTTCTTTATCAAATCGGTTATCAGTATGTTATTTGTTAACAAGTTTGGTTTTCTCAGCACATGTGTCACTGAGAGTCTAATGTGGTTGACTTCAACACAGAATAACATGAATGAGAGCAAAGCGCCGACTAGTGACGAGTATAGGGAAAATAAATGTGAAGTTGCAGACAGACGAGTCTTTTTACACGGCAGAGTTGTCGCAAAAGTCATGTGTAAAAAGACGGCCAGAGTTCCTGCTTCATACTTATCTGAATACAGACACTTTCTTTTTTTTTACCCCACACACACACGCACCAAATTTTGGGTGTAATAGTTGATAGTGGATCAATAAAGTTTGTCTAAGTCTAAACGCACAGGCATAGAACAGATATTACAAACAATACATTGTAGGCAGCCACCACAGTTGACATACTACACACAAAAGTCATAATTACTCTGTGAATGTTAGTCCAGAGCTAATGAAGATTTTGGCAAAATAAAAAGTAACAAGTTATATTTTTGGTCCTTCTGTGTATTTTTTATGTTCTTGGCACTGTCGGGTACGTGTTATAGAGCCTGCTGGTCACTAAACACTGTATGAATGAATGTATTAGCAGAGTGCATCAAATACGGCTGCTAAATTATACTTTGGGTATGTTTCGAATTATATTTAGACCTATTACTTTTGGTTGATTATGTCTGTTTAGATTTATATTATATTTTTGGTTGATTTTGTAAGTAAAACTAAAAACTGCAGTTGCATGCTTCCGGACACAGCCACACACATCATTTGTAGCAAAGATGGCGCCTCTCGTTTAGTTGGCCATACTCTAAACATTGCTCTGTTGAAAAGGTGTTATTGTTTGTGCTAGGGCGCCATCTTTTGGACGAATTCGCTCACTGCAGGTGCTGCAGTGTACTTCCATTTAGTGCTTTCAACCAGAAGTAGAAGTGCTGTTCCGTCTTTTAGCCTTCTATAACGTTTCTAAAATAATTTTTACATTCTTCATTTATCACTCCGAGCATTGCTTGTAAGTTTTATAATATAACAAACGGTTTATACTTACTAAAACGTCCTGTGTGTGATGTCTATAAGAGTATTTTCATGCATATTTGTATTATCTAATCAAGCGAGCGTCGTTGGTATTAGCTAATATGCTTACACATTTATGAGTGTCTGTGTTAGTTTTAGCTTACAATGGCATTAATTTTGTATCGTTTCAGTTTCACAAATTCCTCAATAAATTCACCAAAACGTCACTGGAGTTATTGAGTCTGTTTAGCTGATTAGAGAGCTAGCTTCCGCAGCTAGTGGGTCCATGGCGATGACTTCTGTTTTGTTTGATCAGTCGTTACTGCCGTGTTAAAGGCACCGTTTGGAAACAAGCTATGTAAATTAATATATACAGAATATATTTGTGTAAATAACTCCTTACGCAAAATATATCTGTGGCTTATAGTCTGCTGCGGCTAACATACTAAAACACATTTTTTATCCTAAAATTTAGTGGGTGCGGCTTATATACACCGGTGTGCTCTATAGTCCGGAAAATACGGTACTTCATATTATTTGTTGTATTTTTTTAAATTCATCAGAACCACTTTGCAACGACCACCATTAAAAATGTTTTGATCATGCTGACCTTCTGAGGAAATTAGCAAAATAAACAATTAAAAAAAATAAATTAAAAAAAAATTACCTTCTTTCGGCTTTGGAGCTGGATCCCACTCTGAAATATTTTTTACAATGGCCTCTACGGCTTGGCCTGCGGCAATACGAGTGTCCCAGTTGGGACTCCTTAGATAGGTCAAGACCTTGAAACAGACAATCATATTTCCATTGGCATTTGGAATATCAGGAGGAAAACAATTACTTCAGAAAAGACAATCTGATCAGTTTACCAATACCATACACACAATAAAAGTCATGCATTATCATTCACTAAAAGTAAGGACAGTTAAGTTTTGGTTGGTAAAAGGATAAAGTGGTACCTTGACAATGAAGATACGAGTTCAACCAAAATGTGGTAAAACATGTACTACCTAGTTGTTTGTTGTTTTTATAATAATAATAATAATACCTGAGATTTATATAGCGCTTTTCTAAGTACCCAAAGTCGCTTTACATGTTAAAAACCCGTCATTCATTCACACCTGGTGGTGGTAAGCTACTTTCGTAGCCACAGCTGCCCTGGGGTAGACGGACGGTAGACTGACTGATGCACTTTGGACTGTGTTGTGACTTCCACTAAATATAGTGAGACTTTCACTATACCACGCATTAAATCTGCAAATATTACCAGACCTGTGACCATCTATTGCTTTGAGTTTCAATAAGCAGCCAAAAGATTAACTATGGATATTTATTTTTCCTTTTCTTTCCAGGAAACTTTTTGATGTAAACTGAACTTAAAAAAGGAACTTGTCATCTTATCACACAAGCACACACTAATACTGAGGAGAAGTGTTGTTTTTTTACATTTTTAATAAAAACATTTGTTTTTAACATTTAACATTTTATTTGCTGAGGAAGTTAGTAGCTTGGTTAGTATCTTATGGAGACCAATGAAACACATTTGGGGTAGGTATACCTTTGATAGCAGACTATTGAGCTCATGTGGGTGGAGTTTAACTACTTCTCCAAGCTGCTGGGCAGCTGCTTTCCTGGTTACTGGAGTTGTTCCAGTGTCAAGTAGGATGAACAAACGATCAAGTCTGAAAGAAACATAAGTTAGTGAATTACATAAATACTTAAGAAGCAAGACAAGCAACATATGCGTGTTTATCAAATTTCTCGGTAATTAGTGCAATACATCAAGATTAAGGTGAATATAAATACATTTTGGGGGGGCGGGATGAAATGAGAAAAATAGAAAAACCAGCAGGTTACAGTCTATTAATACAGTGGGGTGGATTAGAAGTGTACAGGTAGAACTAATGCTTAGAGGTCTAGTTTGACATGCACATGAGGATCACTGGCACCAAGATCAATAACAAACTGAAACTATTCTGCTTGTACACATCCAAGCATTCTATGGAATTTTAATAACAGTGCTGAATGCAATGGTGTACATCTATAGTTTCTTTACACTGCAGTTATTCTGCATCTATCTGTGAAGTTGTATGCGATAAGTAGTGCTGATATGTAAAGCGCGTAAATAAGACTAGTTGGAATCTAAATTTGAGTGACTACGTTTCGCCCAAACGTTGTATCGCTTGTTTCCCGGCTGTGTAGTCCATGTCGTTCTTCGCCAAAACGAACACAATCTGTAAGTAGGCTAGCTAGCCAATTGCTTAGCAAAGTCCAACACATAAAACCTCTGTGTTAGCGCACGAAGCTTGGTCTTACCTCGATAGAGCCATGTTCAGCAGCCCTTTCGCGCTACACGTCCCTCAGTCAACATGCAACTAGTAACTCGCCACGTTTGTTTTGTCCAATTCGGCGAATAACAGTAGGCGAAGTCATTAGCTAGTTAGCAGCTAGCGTTAGCTAGTCAAGGCCCGGCCGACGTGCTACTGGCCGCCCCAAGAGTGTCTACCGAAGACGCGGAGTTCACAACCGATTCATGGCTTCAAAGTTGTCTCTCTTGCCTCCTCGTTATCTTCCAGCACAAAATGTTACCAAGTACCAAACGCACATCAATCTATAGCTTGCGTTACCCTTCGGAACTCTTCGAAGATAAATATGTCAACCTAATTAAGTATAAAGTCTTATTTTGCGGCTGTATGATGGGGACCGAGTAGACTGTTTTTATATGAGGAGCCATCTTGCATTTATTCCTTCCTCAGTGGTAGGCGACCGCTGATTGGCTACAAACATCAGAGCGAACCAATCAGCACTCACGTCAAAAGGGAGAAACAAATTAAAAAAATGGTGACGGACCAGTTAGTTGTTGTATGTCTTTGACGCGTAGTCCATTATTTCATATAGACTTATCTTAAAACGCCACATTAGCAAACATATATGTTGTGTATGCACGAAGAACTTACACAAATGTAATCTACACTTCCTTTTGGACATATGTAGCTCTGTTTTGTAGATATTGTTATTATAAGTCAATAACTGTACCTTCTTTCTTGTGTTTTCAGTGCTGAAATTGATACATTTTAGTTTCAATAAATTGCAAACGGGGCACAGAGCTGACCATGGTGCTGAATTTTTCTCTGCAACTGTTGAGGTAATTACTTAAAGGATAGATCAAAACATTTAGCTGTTTATTAATTATGAATTTACACGCCAAGTTATAAGTCCAACCACGTTTACCACCTAAACACTACAGCTGAGCATGTGCAGTAAGTTGCAGTATACAAGGTGTTCCTCACGTTACAAACAATTTCCATATCTACAAAGTGTTGTAAATCAAATTTTAATGTAGGTTGGAAATCAGATTAAACCCAAATGGGACCATATTAAGATTCTAATCTACCTTCAACACACTTCCTTGTGGACTACTTATACATGGTGGTTCTTTGGTCATAATTTCACATAAAATAATTACATCTTCAAGCCCATTTCAGACTGTCTCTTGAAAACAAGCCGTTTTGAGGCACGTCTTTTTACATAAGCCTCCATGCCTCGCCCCCTCATGCTGCTTCTCTGCTACGTCAGCCATTTTTGTAGTTTTAGTGATACACTTCAAGACCAACACAGTTAGAGCTAGACTATATTTTATAATAAATTACTATTTTATAGGTTTTATTATTTTTACTTTCCAACGTTCCTCAGAGGGAGAGGCACTATCGGCCATGCTGTGGGGGAGCTTTGTGTCAGTCCTGGTGGCCATGGTCTGATAACCTCCTGGTGCAGATGGCTCCTGTGATAGTGTTTACTGACATGTCTCCTATGCACTCAGCCATGCATTCATTTGTTCATATAGTTGCATATGTGTGTATAAATGTGTGTGTGTGTGTGTGTGTTTGGCATTTAATTATTTATTTGTGTCCATGCATGCATGCGTATGTGATAATGGGGGATCTGGGTCGTCGGGATATTGTTTTTAAGTTTGTAAAGCACTTTGCGTTGCATTTCTTTATGTATGAAAAGCACTTGAATTGGAATGTCATTTGCAGTAAGCATTGGTATTCTCTTTTTGATCTTGGGGTGATTTTAAAACATTCAAGAAAATGACAAACTTCCACTTTAGATATTTGTATTTTATTAAAACTACTGTTAGTGCACAGCACTGAAATAATCTTGTGTAGAAGAGCAACATATTTCTCTGCAAATGAACTGAGATTTCCACAGTTCACAAGTAAACAAAAAAGTACAGAAAAAAATACACAATCTATGCTCAAGAAATGACATAACACAAAATGACATGAAATCTGCTGTTGATTAACTTAGCATTGTAATCAACAGCAAGGCTGTCAGCCACAATAATGTCTGCTAGATACTTCTGAGGTAATCTGTCTTAAATAAATAGATCTTCGCTCTGACGCTAAGGTATAGAGCAACACTACCGGTAGTTGTACAGCTATGCAAAGTGGTACTCCGACCACAGGACACATAACAGTTCTATCAATTATCTTGAACAAAAATCCTAATACTGGCTCTCCACAGAAAATTACTACAGTAGATGCATATTGCACATATCTTACACCAATGTGGTGGCACACCTGATACAGCAAGTCCCCTCAAATTAAAACACGGCCATTTTCTTTAATGTAATAGTTTTTAGTACTTAGAAATAGATCTCAACTTCTCATCCTGATTTGTCAATCATATCAGTCCATCATCTGTCAAAACATGGAGCACATGCGTAATGCATGCTGACTTGGTAAGCCCTGTTAGGCATGTTAGACTTTGGCTCCAGGGAGGGTGTGATACCCTGAGTACTAGCCAGCGGGAGGCCATTTGGGGCATGCAGGGTAGTAGTGTGGCCCAGATAGGTAGCAGGCCGGTGGTTTGGTGCTAAAGCTGGCTGTGTAGCCTGCTGCGCGTACTGCATGCTGGGCAGGTGAAGGTACTGGGCCACAGTAGCTGCCTGGCTTGAAGTGTGGTACATTGATTGACCCGGCTGCTGGCACTTCTGTTTGTTGGCCTCTTTGACATCACTGTCATGTGCTCTGGGTAAAACAAATACAAAGAGAGAAGAGTTACTAAGTTTACTAGTTAAAACGTTCAGTGCAATCACTGTGTCACATTTGTAAATTAACATGCACTAAACATGGCCCTTAGCCACATACATATAACATAAAACAATAGAAGCCATTAACTCAGTCAGCCATCTAAGATACCCACGTGAGAAGTTTCTCAGCACATGTGACTAAGTTCTCCCATGTGTAGCCTGTGAGGCGCTGCATTCGGGCGGGCCATGTAGGGGACAAGTGCAGAGTAAGGCGTGAGGTGGCAACACATGCAGCAGCCACCAGAGAGGGAACAAAAGACAAAAACGCATGATCTAGGGAAAGAAAAAAAGAAAATTGAATATATATTTTTTTAAATCATGGTAATATCAGGTACACATGGCAATAGTGAGAACAACATAATAGTGTTCCCATACATTAATTTATTTGTGGCGGCCCACTTTGAATTCATTTGGACTGCCATAAATAGATTTAGCGCTACCTCTTAAGTGGCGGTATGCATCGTAATTCTGTTTCTTATTAGCCAATACGCAACTGGTCTGCCAGATAAGACGACGTAGCAGGAGGGATCAGTGTTGCTAACTTGGGGACTTTCTTTCTATATTCTGACCCTTCTGGATACTACTGGTGTACAGTAAAATGTATTTGAATCTTTCCATACAGCGCCTTTGGTTTAGTACAGAGGCGTGCCAAATTCTCACATACAGTCATGGCCAAAAATATTGGCACCCCTGCATTTCTGTCAGATAATGCACCACTTCTCCCAGAAATTACAAATGCTTTAGTATTCACGTGTTTATTTCTTGTGTTTGCATGGAAAACATTTGTGCCTGTTTGTGTACGTGATCATTAGCCAAACGCGCTTTACACTGTATGCCCAAACTGAAGTTTAAAAATTGTATTTCCTATGTAATCATTTTAACATTTACCCAAACTTATTAGAAAAACTCCTGCAAACAAGTGACAGTTCTTGTTTTGGCCCACTTTATTAAACGCACTTCCATGAATTATTTTCTAGAACCAAGTGAGGGTAATGTAAAAGTAACTGTACCTTGTAAGGAAACCTCTAGAAAGTAATCCGCATACTTGGCCATGTAGAGTTTAGTTTTCTCCAAACAGGTCATAGGCCAGCCATCATGGAGATCTCCCTCGTGGACTGCAATAGAGAGGTAGTAATCGATGAAATGGGCCGCTGTAGGGAGGTATAAGTTCCACTGGAAGGATTCCAGTAAGAATAGCTCCATATGTAGCAAAGCTTGCTTAGTCAACACCAGGTTCATGGAGCTCATGCAGCCCAAGCTGTTCAGCGTCTCCAGCTTGGGAATCCTGTCCTCCCTTTCCTCAAATTTACCTGCAGCGAGAAAGCATTACTATCAATGGAACTGTAGCCTTTAGCCACTACACATTGGCTGTCACGCAAATCAAAAGCATCCGTCAGCATCCTGCAAAATGTATACTTTGTACACTGAGTTCCTGACGGATCCAAGTTTGACATTGTAGTGCTATGCCAAATTGATTACTGTCGCTGTGTACGTAATTAAGGATCGCAATATATAGCTGCATCCTCTTTTCCTTTTTAATTGTGAATTGCAACACCTTGAGTTAGTCTTTTCCCCTACGTAGCCAAGATGGCAATGATTGAGGGTGGCTATAGTCCACTCACCATTTGAGGCGTGTTGAGTGCAACATCCCGGTACTCACTGTAATTTGCTTACTTGTAACTAGGGCTGGGCGATATGGCCTTTTTTTTAATATCTCGATATTTTTAGGCCATATCGGGATACACGATATACATGTCAATATTTTGCCTTAGCCTTGAATTAACACTTGATACATATAATCACACCAGTATGATGATTCTATGAGTTTTTGATTGATTGAGACTTTTATTAGTAGGTTGCACAGTGAAGTACATATTCCGTACAATTGACCACTAAATGGTAACACCCGAATAAGTTTTTCAACTTGTTTAAGTCGGGGTCCACTTAAATTGATTCATGATACAGATATATACTATCATATATACTATCATCATAATACAGTCATCACACAAGATAATCACATTGAATTATTTACATTATTTACAATCAGGGGTGTGGGGGGGGGGTGGGGGATATGGACATCAAGTAGTGGACATAGAGAGAGAGAGAGAGAGAGAGAGATCAGAAGGCATAAGAAAAAGAAAAAGTATCTGCATTTGATTGTTTACATTTGATTATTAGCAATCCGGGGAGGGTGTTAGTTTAGGGTTGTAGCTGCCTGGAGGTGAACTTTTATTGCGGTTTTGAAGGAGGATAGAGATGCCCTTTCTTTTATACCTGTTGGGAGCGCATTCCACATTGATGTGGCATAGAAAGAGAATGAGTTAAGACCTTTGTTAGTTCGGAATCTGGGTTTAACGTGGTTAGTGGAGCACCCCCTGGTGTTGTGGTTATGGCGGTCATTTACGTTAAGGAAGTAGTTTGACATGTACTTCGGTATCAGGGAGGTGTAGCGGATTTTATAGACTAGGCTCAGTGCAAGTTGTTTAACTCTGTCCTCCACCTTGAGCCAGCCCACTTTAGAGAAGTGGGTAGGAGTGAGGTGGGATATGGGGTGGAGGTCTAGAAGTAACCTGACTAGCTTGTTCTGCGTCTTGTTCTGAGTCTACATTAAAACATTATTGTTCATACTGCATTAATATATGCTCATTTTAAACTTTCAGGCAGAGAAGGAAATCACAACTAAGTCAATTTACCAAAACTGTATTTATTAAACTGTTATTAAGCAGTGGCACAAACATTCATGTCATTTCCAAAACAGAAAATGTAAGATTGTCAGAGACATTTTAAAACAAGCTATTAGTGCACTTGAGTGCATGGTGTCACTAAGATGACTTATCAAAACACTAAATTAAAGTGCACTTTTTGTACAGAACGCCACTACAATAGTTTAAAAACATGATGTCACACAAGATATTTCAATAAGTGTCAAATAAAAATGAGCTGCATAATAGGAAATCAAATAGTGTTCGTCCTTCGCTATGTGGTAGGTTCCTGCGGACATTATCTCCTTTTGTTGTCGTCTCTTTTTTTCATACGGTGTTGATCTGGAAATGTTTGCCTCGGCATTTTGATGATGTGGGCGTGTGGCACCGAATGGAGATGTTGACATGCGGACTAAGCACTCTTCATTCTCTAGCAGGTGACTTTTCAAATGATGCTACATATTAGCAGTAATGCTACTTTTTGTAGAAACGCTTTTGCCCCACACTTGACAAATTACGGTTGTCTGTTCGACATGTTCCCACTTGAAGCCAAACCACCGCCAGACGATGGACCCCCTTCTGTTTTTCTTGGGAATTAATTCTTCCTTCATTTGTTACCAGATTCGCACCTTCTTTCTCTCGTATTACCACTCGCATCACAGCTAACGTTACCCATGCCGCTACCTCTCTGCTCCGCGAGGGCGTATACGTATGTGATGTATGACGTGACAGTATGTGACGTATGTAGAAGGTGCGCTTGCTGTCTGTGAGAAGGACACACAAGAAGGAGTGGGAAGAGCCTGTCGTGTAATGCCAGCAGCTAAAAGCAACTGCGTGAGAAGGTATACTCGAATATCACAATATAGTCATTTTCTATATCGCACAGAGACAAACCTGCGATATATCGCGTATATCGATATATCGCCCAGCCCTACTTGTAAGTGCATTCAAAATGTTAAATGTAAGCAAGGAAGTGCATGACCTGAGACACAGCCATCGTTTCAGTTGCACACACTTACTGGCCAAAAGCAGACATGAGAGGGAGACCATGTGGAGCTGCTGCACCGTGACGTCATAGCGGTCCATGAAGAGGTCCAGCAGATAGACGGCCAGGTGTCTGGCTGCCGGACACAGCCGGAAGTGGTTGCTGACAATGGCAATG